>NC_091442.1:41099832-41329832 GCF_964237555.1 Oryctolagus cuniculus
TCCACATGCAGGCCAGAGTGATGAATGTCTGTTGTTCTTCTTTCTAAATATCCAGCAAACACCCATGCAAACATGTGCTTGCATATACACGTGTAAGCATGCAAATTCATGTAGGCATGCCGCTGCACACATAATCAGTCATATGTTCATATATGTCACATGTACACATAAACATACATGAGCTCATCATGTACACTCATGATATTAAATAAATAGATAACATCCATCATACTTACCTTTAGAGTTGTTGAAAACAGATTTCACAGTGCTTCCTCCTGTTCCAAGAATGTAGTGCTATGTGGAGGTACAACTTTAATTTCTGTTTCTCTCTCAGAGATTTTTGAACCTGTCATTGCATCTCAAAATAACCTAAGCCAGTAAAGTGGTCCAACATGAGACTTCTCACACATTCCATTGTAAAATATTGGGGTTCAAAGGACAAACATAGGGCAAACAATGCTCACCATTTCCTGATTTGGCTTTTCAGCAATGCTTTACTCACCTTTTTTCCTTCCTCTCTTATCCAGCCCTTTATAAAAAAAAAAAATTCATTCATTTATTTGAAAGTCAGAGTTACAGAGTGAGAGAAGGAGAGACAGAGAGGGAGAGCTCTTCCATCTTCTGGTTCATTCCCCAGATAGCTGCAGCAGCCAATTAACTCAAGGTGAAACCAGGATCCAAGAGCTTCATCCAGGACTCTCATGTGGGTGGCAGGGATCCAACCACTTGGACCACCTTTCACTGCTTTCCCTAGGCCTTTAGCAGGGAGCTGATTGGAAGTAGAGTAGCAGGAACTTGAACCAGCGCCCCTAGGGAACACTGGCATTGCAGGCAGTAGCTTTACCTGCTATACCACAACACTGGCCCCTTGTATCCAGCTCGTAAAAGTGGTTTGCATCCCCCTTCATTCTCACTGAGCATTACTTAGTAGATGAGCATGATGCCTATTAGAAAATTATCCACGATGCTGGAGGAGCTATTCCATATCAATATCATCATGGCTAATTCCATTGACAGTGATAACTTTGAAAGTGATTACCTCAAAGAATCAGCTGCAGGTACCTGTACATCCCATCACAAACAAGGGCCCTAGGAACAAAGTCAAAATAGTGGCGGTTTAGTAGATTTAGGTCTATTAATTTTCCTTCCAAAGTAATCACTTCTTCTAAAAATAACAGTAATATTATGTTTTTAATTAGTTATGATAGTGTATCAGAAGACTCAGACAAGGAGTCAGAACATTTTATAATCGTTTTTAAGTTCAGCCTTGCCCTCGGGGACCCTTCAGGGTACCCCACAGTAAACCTGTGTACCTCTTCCTTAGTGGGCCAAGACCTCCAAGGTTTTCTTTCCTTCCCCAGAAACCTTTTATTTAAGGAATACAAACTGCATGCATCTTATAAACACAACTTCAGGAATATAGTGATTCTTCCCACCATAACCACCTTTCCACCCTCCTCCCCCCCTCCCCTCCTCCCTCTCCTATTCCTATTCTTATTTTTTATTGAGATCTATTTTCAATTAACTTTATACACATACAATTACCTCTATACTAAGTAAAGAGTTCAACAAATTGCATGGAAAAAAAAACTCCTCAGCAGTTGATACAAGGGCTGTACAAAGTCAGTGTTAATTTCACTTCTCTATATTACCTTTTAGGTGCTCTATTAGGTATCATGGTTCAGGAAGAACATATGGTATTTGTACTTTTGAGACTGGCTTATTTCACTAAGTATGATGTTTTCCAGTTTCATCCATTTTGTTGCAAATGACAGGATTTCATTTTTTTTTACCACTGTGTAGTATTCCATGATGTATATATCCCATAATTTCTTTATCCAGTCTTCAGTTGGCAGGCAGGCACTTGTGTTGATTCCATATCTCAGCTATTGTAAATTGAGCTGCAATAAACATGGGGGTACAGGTAACTCTTTCATATGCTGATTTCATTTCCTTTGGGTAGATTCCCAGAAGTGGGATGGCTAGGGGTCTATATTCAGATTTTTAAGATATCTCCATACTGTCTCCCACAGTGGCTGTACCAGTTTAAATTCTCACCAGCAGTGCATTAGGGTACCTTTTTCCCCACATCCTCACCAGCATTTGTTGTTTGTTGATTACTGTACAAAAGTTTTTCTAACTGGTTGAGGTGAAACCTTGTAGTTTTGATTTGCATTTCTCTGACAGCTACTGATCATAAGCATTTTTTCATGTGTGTGTAGGCTATTTGGATTTTCTCTTTTGAAAAAATTCCTGTTTAAGTCATTTGCCTGTTTCTTAACTGAGTTGTTTTGTTGTTGAGTTTCTTGAGCTCTTCATAGAATTTGGATATTAATCCTTTATCAGTTGCATAGTTTGCAAATATTTTCTCTAATTCTGTCAGTTGCCTCTTCACTTTCCTGACTGTTTATTTTGCAGTGCATAAGCTTCTCAATTTGATGTAATTTCATTTATCAATTTTGGCTCTGATTTTCTGTGCCTCTGGGGTCTTTTCCAAGAACTCTTTTTGTATGCCAATGTCTTACAGGGTTTTCCCCAATGTTCTCTAATTTGATGGTGTTGGGTCATAGATTTGTCTTTAATTCATGTTGAGTGGATTTTTGTGTAAGGTGTAAGGTAGGAGTCTTGCTTCATACTTCTGCAATTGGAGATCCAGTATCCCAGCACCATTTGTTGAAGAGACTGTCTTTGCTCCAAAGATTGATTTTAGCTCCTTTGTCAAATGTAAGTTGGTTGTAGTTGCTTAGATTGATTTCTGGCATTTCTATCCTATTCCATCGGTCTATCCAACTGTTTTTATATCAGTACCAGGCTGTTTTGATCAAAATTGCCCTGTAGTATGTCTTGAAATCTGGTAATGTGATGCCTCCTGCTTTGTTTTTGTTGTATAAGATTGCTTTAGCTATTCAGAGACTCCTATGTTTCCATATGCATTTCAGCAGCACTTCTTTCTATATCCAAGAAGAATGCCCTTGGTATTCTGATTGTTACTGCATTGAATCTGTGAATTGCTTTCGGTAGTATGGACATTTTGTTTATATTGATTCTTCCAATCCATGAACACGAAGATTTTTCCATTTTTTGTGTCTATTTTTATTTCTTTCTTTAATGCTTTGTAATTCTCATCATAGAGATCTCTGACATCCTTGGTTATATTTACTCCAAGTTATTTAACTTTTTTGTAGCTATTGTGAATGAGATTGATCTTAGAAATCTTTCTCAGCCAAGGCATTGTCTGTGTATACAAAGGCTATTTATTTTTTTGTGTTGATTTTATATCCTGCCATTTTACCAAACCCTTCTATGAGTTTTAACAGTCTCTTCATGGAGTCTTTTGGACCCCCTATATACAGAATCATGTCATCTGCAAATAGGGATAATTTGACTTTCTCCTTCCTAATTTGTATTCCTTTGACTTCTTTTTCTTGCCTAATGGCTCTGGCTAAAACTTCCAGGACTATATTGAATAGCAATGTGAGAGAGAGCATCTTTTTCTGGTTCTGGATCTCAGAGGGAATGCTTCCCTCTTTTCCCCATTCAATAGGACACTGGCTGTGGGTTTGTCATAAATTGCCTTGATTGTATTGAGAAATGTTCCTTTTATACCCAACTTGCTTAAAGTTTTCATCATGAAAGGGTGTTGCATTTTATCAAATGCTTTCTCTGCATTTATCAAGATAATCATATGTTTGTTGTTCTCCAGTTTGTTAATGTAATGTACCACATTGATTGATTTGTGAATGTTGAACCATCCCTGTATATCAGGGATAAATCCAATTTGTTTTGGGTGAATGATCTTCCTGATGTGTTGTTGGATTGATTGGCTAGAAATTTGTTGAGAATTTTTGTGTCTGTATTCATCAATGAAATTGGTCTGCAGTTCTCTTTTTCTGTTGTGTCTTTTTCAGGTTTAGGAATTAAGGTGATGCTGGTTTCATAGAAAGAATTTGGGAGGATTCCCTCCCTTTCAATTGTTTTGAATGGCATCAGAAGAATTAGAGTTAGTTCTTCTTTAAATGTCTGGTAGAATTCAGCAGTGAAGGCATTAGGTCCTGGGCTTTTCTTTGCTGGTAGGGTCTTTACTACTGATTCAATTTCCATCTTGGTTATGGGTCTGTTTAAGTTTTCTATGTCTTCATGGCTCAACTTAGGTTGTATGTGTCCAGGAATTGACCCATTTCTTCTAGGTTTCCCAGCTTTTTGGCATACAGCTCTTTGTGGTAATTTGTGATGATTTGTTTTATTTCTGTGGTGTCTGTTGTTACATTTCCTTTTTCATCTCTAATTTATTGATTTGGGTCTTCTGTCTCTTTCTTTTGATTAGTTGAGTCAATGGTGTGTCAATTTTATTTATTTTTTCAAAAAACCAGCTCTTCATTTGCTGAGCTTTTGTATTTTTTTTTGATTCAGTTTTGTTGATTTCTTCTCTAATTTTAATTATCTCTCTTCTCTGCTAGTTTTGGGTTTGGTTTGCTGTTGTTTTTCTAGATCCTTGAGATGTATTGATAGCTCATTTATTTGGTGCCTTTCCAATTTCTTGATGTAGGCAGCAGTTGCTATAAACTGTCCTCTTAACATTGCTTTTGCAGTATCTCGTAAGTTTTGATATGTTGCATTTTCATCTTCATTCATTTCCAGAATTTTTTTAATTTTTCTTTCTATTTCTTCAATGACTCACTGTTTTTCAAGAACATGTTGTTCAGTCTCCACATGTTTACATATATTCTAGAGATTCTTGAATTGTTGATTCCCAGCTTCATTCTATTGTGGTCAGAGAAGATGCATGGTATGATTTCGATTTATTTGAATTTCCTGAGACTTGTTCTATAGCCTAGCATGTGGTCTATCCTAGAGAAAGTTCCATGTGCTGCTGAGAAGAATGTGCACTCTGCATCTGTGGGTTGAAAAGTTCTGTAGGTTTCTGTTAGGTCCATATAGTGTTGATTAACTCTGCTACTTCCTTGTTGATTTTCAGTCTGGTTGATCTGTTTATTGCTGAACATGGAGTATTAAAGTCCCCCATTACTATTGTATTGGGGTAGATCTATATCTCCCTTTTGATCCATTAATGTTTCTATTAAATAGCTAGGTGCCCTGTAATTAGGTGCGTATATATTTATTATAGTCACATCTTTTTGTTGAATGATCCCTTAATCATGACATGGTTCCCTTCTTTGCCTCCTTTAACAGTTTTTGTATTAAAATCTATTTTTTGTGATATTAGGATGGCTATATCAGCTCTTTTTTGGTTTTTGTTAGCATAGAAAATCTTTTTCCATCCTTTCAGTTTCATTCTACATGTATCTTTTTTGTTGAGATGTGTTTCTTGTAGGCAGCAAATAGATAGGTTTTGTTTTTTTAACCCATGCAAGGTTTGCACTTCTCATCTACCCTCACTAGATGCCTGGAGGCTCTGTTGAAGTTGTTTTGTGAACAGAGTGTTAGGCTCACTATTTTGTGCCTTCTCAAGTTGGTGTTGCACTCATGACTGTTCTAGTACCTTAAAATATTTTTTGAAAATAATCTGTTCAGTGTTTCCATCTGTTCTTGGTAGAAACCCCTTTATCACTGTAATTTTAATTTGCATTTATTTCATTATCAACAAAATGAATCCTTTTTTCATGTGGTGGTAGCTCTTTTTTATTTCTTCTTTAATGAACGGCTCAAATCTTCTCAAACCCATTTTTCTATTGGGTTCTTGAGATTCATATTTGTAAAAACCTTTTATGTAGTAAAGGTATTTTTAAACTTTTACGTGTGATGAATGGTGAAAATATTTTCCTTCAACTTGTAACTTTTCTTTTTCTATATTCCTTATGGCATTTTTTCTATCCAAACCTTTTTGCTTATAAAGTCAAACATTTCCATTTTTCCTTACTACTTCTATGTTTGAGGATTAGATAGAAAATTTTTCCTGCTGCCAGGCCTACAAAAAGCCATTAATGATTTCTTCTGTGATTGTGTGTTCAAAGAGTATGTTGATGAGCAGTTGAGAAATGGTATACCTTCCAGAACTGACAGAGTAAGTGTATGATATAGTGTTAATAAGTCATGCTGTGAGTTTCAAGTTTTGTTTTCCTTTGCCCAGCCTTGACTTCAGGAACTAATGGAAATAACTCATGGACATAGTGACTTTCATGATATCCTTAAAGAACTTGAGAAACCAGGAGTTATTTTTCCCTTGCTTGTGCTAGACTTTCCCTGGTTTCTCTCAAAGTCAATGTTAGTCTATAGTGGTGTTTCCCAGACACCCACATATTTACTTCACAGTTCCATCACGGAGCTTGTTGGCCTCTTCTCTTCGGTGATCTTAGGCTTAAAAACTCAAATCTAAAATGGCTGTTCATCTTTCCCCATTCTTCTTATGTTCTGCTTTCAAGTGCTGTTCCTTACTGTCTGTCCACCCAGAATCAGAGTTCTGTCATTTTTTAATTATAAACCATTTTTAAAGACTTCCATTTATTTATTCATTTGAAAGGCAGAGAGAGAAAAGAAAGACAGGAGGAGATACTCAATCCATGTCTCCCAGGACCCAAGTACATGAACCAGCACCAGTTGCCTCCCAAAGTGCGTATTAGCAGGAAGCCGGAATCAGGACCCGGAGCCAGGACTCAACCCTGGCACTGTGCTATGGGATGTTGTGGGTACCCCACAGGACATCTTAACCATTGCCCCAAATGCCTGCCTAGAATCATACTTCTCGATGGTCATCTTCAGTAAGTCATTAACAAGAGTACAAAGTATACCTCTGCTGTTCTCTTCCTACTGGAGCTTTTCCTTCCTGGCTTCATCCTCACCAAGAGACACACAAAGTTTAACACACTCTGGGCTCTATCAGTACTCATGTAATAAAAATGAATTTAATCTTCTGCTTTTAAAAAAAGTACAGACATGATTAAAAAAAAAAAACCTTTTAAAATTAGGTGTTTTCTAGCACTTTACCTATGTCTGCGTTTGTATTTACAAATATTCTTGCTCTTCAAAATTGGAACATGTAATAGATATTTAAGAAGGAAGAGAGTATTATCCTTTGAAACATCTGGAAATTTTCTCACAATACATAAAATAATCCTGTTTCTACTACATCTAAACATGTTATACAACTTCAACAAAAGCAAATGGATAACGCATCATTTGAAGCTATGGAAACAAAGAGCCACAGTGGAAATCAACTTAAAACTGACTTCTCAGCAACCCAAAATGGCAACACTTGAGATAGTCTCCCTGGGAGGCAATAAAGCCAATCGTTTGTGTTTAAACAATAAAAGAAGAAAAAAAAAAAAACCCTCACTGTCAAGAGAATACATCTTTCAGTTTTCAGGTGTGCCTAAGGCAAGATAGATTTTCTCTTTTTTTCTTCAAAGGTTAAACACACACAAACACACACACACATATACACACTTCCCTAAATTTAAATTGTAGGTTGTTCTGTTTTCCTTGTCATGGTACCAGATTTCTGGTTTGAGAGATTGCATATGTATGTGCATGATTATCTCCCAAATTAAAGAGAGTGTAGGAGTCAGCGTAGAGTACACAGGTAGCTCAGTCGAGTGTTTGCTCCTGTCTCCTTTCCTGCAGAAGCTGAATGGCAGGAGTCTGTTTAAATAGAAGAGGGTAGTGCAGGGGGACAGAGTGCTTGGCACTCGGGCTGTTGTCTGTTCTCGGTTAATCAGAGACGGTCTTCTTTCTGTCTTTCAGCTCCAGATGAGGACACACCAAGGGTGGCTGTGAAAAGTGAAACCTCCGGTGACACAGACAATGTGACAGGTCCTGAGGGTAAGGTTTTGAGGAAGCTGAGCCCAGGAAAACTGTGCACGAGGCCCTTGTCTGAGTGTCAGCTAGGATTAAAGGAGTTTTCTGTTCCAGGAATCAACATATTCAGTTAGAACAAGATACATTTCAAAAGCCGTATTCAAGGAGCCAATAGAAATGGCGGCCTCTTTTTATTTTAACTGATGCTAGATGTTTTAATAAACCGCGTGCTTCACTTTAAACATACTTTACTCTACTGACCCCACAGTGAGTCATTCCAAGTCTAAACTGAACTGAATTCTAGCTGGTGAACTTTGGAAATATCACTTACTTCTGCAAAAAGTTATTTCCCTACTGCAGTCCCCAATTCACTTAACATTCAGGGGAGCCCTAGCTTGAGTTTAGGCTAATGGCATTCTAGGGCCTGCATTACTTCACCTCGCCTTATTACATCTTATCCCTCTGCCAAAATGCCATGTCTTTGAAAGAATTTTAAAAATAAATTTACAAAAAGCTTTCATTATTCACATCTAATTTTGAAGGCATCTAAAGATTCCGAGCCTCAAAAATACTAATGTCCTCTTGTCCTGGAAAAGAATTCTAAGAACCCTTTGAAATACCATTACTTGCATTAGAAAAGCACCCATTTGAACACACATGATTTAATATTTTATTCCTCTGACTCATAGAGCTTAGGAAATCCAGAATTGGGCAGGTGACCAACGGTTTATATATCTTGTTATTTGGGTCATTTTCGCCAAAGAAGTAAATGTGTTCTGGGAGTTAATTATGACTTTGGGAAAACTCCAGCCAGTGGTGGAAATGACATGGTGGCCTTAACCAGAGTTTCTTACATGAGGTCTTTCTCCCTCCTCTAGGCTTCCCTTCACCTGGATTGCCTCCATGAATCATAAGTCCCACTGAACAAACTGATTTTCTACTCATGGACATGCATTACCTAGAGAATAATGTTTCTAAAACACCATCCGTTAAAACTGTTAGTCATGCTCCCTTGAACTAAGTCAGCCTGATTGTGATGCTATAGACATAGTTAACTAGGTAATTAACAAAACATTCTGAGGAATATCAGGCCCATACAATGCTCCTTGAGTAAAAGAGAAATAGTGTGTAAAATACTTTTAGTCTGTATTTTAGATTCACCATGCACAGGGAGGATTGTGGGTTCTCAGAAGTTTTGGCAGTAAAAAAAAAAAAGCCTTATTTAACATAGTTTATCATTGCTTCTTTCAGAGTTATTTGATCATGGAATGCTTTTTATAGCAATGTTTATTAATAGACTTTGAAGCTACTGTCCCTTAGTTGAAAGAAGAAATAAAAAAGGAATATGTTTCCATATTTTATATCACACATTTCTTCTACGAGATGCGTGAACTTGAAATAATTTGTGTGAATGACTCTCTTTACATACACCAGGTCGGTTTACACATGGGGGTTTAGGGCCGGTGCCGTGGCTCACTTGTTTTAATCCTCCGCCTGTGGCGCCAGCATCCCATATGGGCACCAGGTTCTGGTCCCGGTTGCTCCTTTTCCAGTCCAGCTCTCTGCCATGGCCTGGGAGGGCAGTAGAGGGTGGCCCAGGTGCTTGGGCCCCTGCACCTGCATCAGAGACCAGGAGGAAGCACCTGGCTCCTGGCTTTGGATCAGCACAGCACCAGCCGTGGTAGCCATTTGGGGAAGGAGGGAAGACCTTTCTCTGTTTCTCTCTCACTGTCTATGACTCTACCTGTCAAATAAAAAAAAACATATGGGGGTTTAAAATAAGATCACATGTCATTAGGAACTCAAGTTAGGCTTCAGGTGAGAACAAGGAGATCTGCTCTTGAAACCTTCCTCATCAGGAGAGAGTTGGGTGGGATGCTAAACAATGTCATTCCCTCTTTCAAGGCTCTTTGGTGTGTGAAACAAACATCTGCCACTATTTTACTATAATCAAGCTTTCACGTTCACGAAAAACAGATTTAGATCGTTGGTTTTGTGCAAATAATTGAAACCACTCAAATGAGAATAAACAGAGGTTACTTATTCAGGGGTTACTGCAGTGCTGCTGTCAGCCATTATCCCTTGTGTTCAGCAGACTCAAAAATAGGGTAGGGAGTGGGAAACCTTTAGAGATAACAAAAGAAAAAAATGGAAGAATTTAGCATCCTATGATTGGAGGTTGTTGGCACAGGGGAAGCTGGAAAATACTAACCAGAAGAGGACCATCTTAGGTGATTGGACTAGGGAGCATATTTGGCTTTTCATGGTTGGTCCCCGGTAGAAATAACAATGGGGCAGCTGACAGTCACTGACCAAGTCCTGCCCATCCTGAGCCAGTTCCTACAGAGGCTGTGGCGTGCTTGCCCCAGCTGATTGCTAGAGGGCTTTTAAAGTCAGAGTTTGATTATTACACACGACGTGGCCATTGTCCATGGGTACATTCAGTCTCTCAGCTTATAATGTGGGCTTTGATGGTCTAAAAATATCAGTCTCATGAAACCTGCTGACCCTTGGACATTTCCAAAGTGACTGCTCTGCCTGCCCTGGGCTACTTCTGGAGAATAGCAGTAATTATGCCTCCTGCTATTATGCAAATGCTTGTGTAGAATACACACAGCCAAGTGAAAGCACACATCGGCTCATGGCTGTATAATCTGGTTAGAGGTTTCTGCTTTTCCATTTCATGGTATCTACTGCTGCTGCCCCACTGGCATGTTTTCAGTTCTGTTTTGAATTCTGAAATTGAAAACATGGCAAATGAAACAGATCTCTTGACGTTGCCATTTTGGAGGGACCTGCTTACTATTCTGCATGTTAATGACCTGTTTGGTTTTTTTGTCCCTCCCTTTATTTTCATAGATATCTGCTAAGGCCTTTGAATGTATCAAAGGATGGAAATAAATACATCCAGATTGTCCACCCAAAACTCTGATATAAAATGAAAACCCTGTTTCTGAATTCAGCGAAGAGAAAAAAATGCCCACCCAATACCCACCAGTAAAAATCCATAAAAATGATCCTCAAATCTTGAAGGAATGAAAACACACTGAGAGAAGACATAACTTAAAAAAAAAAAAACAAAATCATAAGCCATTTTAATGTATTTACTATACATGGGTTTAATACATATTTAACCTTTTCTATTTTCTTTTCTGGTTACAGTTGAAATGAGTAGTCAGGTTGACAGTGGTAATGACCCCACAGAGTGTCAGCCAGAAGATTAACTGACAGGTAAGATGCCCCTGTAGTGGAATTTTAAGTTGATTAACTGACCATAGGAATTGTTTGCAAAAGACAAATTGGATTTCCTTTGGTTTAACCATGTACCACAGCATGTCATGGGCTAAACTTGAAAAATCTTTAAACCAAATATATGAAAAAGGATTACTCACCCCCCCCCCAAAAAAAAAAAACTTGCCATCTTTTCTTCTTTATTATTCAAGAGGCAAAGAAAGAGAGGGATAGTGTGCACTCCCATCCACTGGTTCATTCCCCCAAATGCCTACAACAATTGCAACTAGGCTGGATTAAGCCAGGAGCCAGAAACTTAATCCAAGTCACCCATATGGATGACAGACACCCAACTACCTGAGCTATCATCCACTGCCTCCTGGGGTCTATGTTAGTGGGAACTGGGAATCAGGAATCGAGCTGGGACTCAAACCCGAGTAGGCACAGTACCGCACAGGCATCCTGACCACTCTTTTAACTGCTAAGCCCTAAAACATGCCATCTACAAGGGAAAAAGCCAAACCGCAGCATATTCAAATCATACAACACCATGGCTTTCTGCGCTTTGACAGCTAAAACATAATTTTTCCATCTGTCTCACCGCCTAGCCTCCTGGAGGGATCAAATTATTTCAACAACTCTAAGCTTATTCTGAAGCATTGCTTTTCCAGAAGTTACCTGCTGTGTTGTTCGGTGTATCTGGTTTTAAGTATAACACTAAATCTTTGCCCTGGAGAGTGTGTACAGCACAGGAGTATGTTTGGATAGAAACAAGCCTTCCTTGGGTCCTGTCTTCTCCCCTACTACCTGCAGACCTATGCGTCTGCACAAAGGTTTACTGAGTTGAAGGAGCCTCTCGAAACTCCCCAGGATGATAAAAGTCTGAGCCAGACCAGGTTTAGAAGCTTTTCCAGACCAGCATTCGAAATCCCATCAGAGAGTGAAGGATATCTGGAATGATGAGTGGTCTGTAACCCTTTACTTTTCTGTGGGCTGTAAGCAAAATGAGAAGAAAGAAGTCAGCCTCACTCCTCTAACTGTTCCAATTCCTAGCCTAAAATATGTAGTTTAAAAAAATCCTAATGAATAAATGCATTGTGGGTCCTACAGTGTAAGGCACAAATGGTGTGTGGACACCACTGCAGAGCAGCACCTCTCGCAACCCCTGCACCCTCTCTGTAGGTCCCTGAACTCTCCTAGGAGGCCACTGCACCAACAACATTGAGGTAAAGCAAAGGTTGAAAACGTGTGCATCTGCCCCTCCATGATGGTTTCACCATCACTTAAAACTAAATATAGGGGCCGGAGCCGCGGCTCACTAGGCTAATCCTCCGCCTTGCGGCACCGGCACACCGGGTTCTAGTCCCGGTCAGGGCGCCGGATTCTGTCCCAGTTGCCCCTCTTCCAGGCCAGCTCTCTGCTGTGGCCAGGGAGTGCAGTGGAGAATGGCCCAAGTGCTTGGGCCCTGCACCCCATGGGAGACCAGGAGAAGCACCTGGCTCCTGCCATCGGATCAGCGTGGTGCTCCGGCCGCAGTGCGCCAGCCACGGCGGCCATTGGAGGGTGAAAGGAAAGACCTTTCTCTGTCTCTCTCTCTCACTGTCCACTCTGCCTGTCCAAAAATAAAAATAAAAATAAATAAATAAATACATAAATAAAAAACTAAATATAGGACCATCTGTGTAATACACACATGACATGGGGCTGCTGAAAAAAAGAAGGCCAGGAGCTGGTATTTAGTCTGGCAGTGAAGGTGCTCATACCGCGTATCAGAGTGCCTGGGTTAGATTCCCAGCTATGGTTCTTGATTACAACTTCTGTTAATGTGCACCTTTGGAAGCAAGGGTGATGTCTCAAGTGGTTGAGTCCCTTCATCATCCCATGTCCCCTGTCAGAGACCTGGATTGCATTCTCCAGCTCCTAGCTGGGCCATTGCAGGCATTTGGAGAGTGAACCAGCAGATAGGAGCTCTCACTGTCTGCCTCATAAATAAATAAAATTTTAAATGTGCTCATACAAACATAATCTTATAAATACTTCTTCCTTTTTTAACATTGTTCATATATTTTAAATATCCTAAGCTGCAGAAACAGTAAAGATGATAGAGCTGAAATGTTTCCATTAAACGTGATAAATGAAGACTGACCCTGGACAATTTAAATGCAAGCCTTTTCCCCTTTTGTTGCCAAAAATCTATAGACGTCTTGTTTAGAATTTTTTTTCCTATAGATTCTCTCATTTTTCTATGTGGTCCATATCCAGATAAAGTACCAGAAAAATATTTTTTCTTGATTAATGTCAAAATTGGTTAATGTCAAGAAATGTTAAAATATTCCTTGGCATAAGCCCATCCGTTAACCCAAATGAATAAGTTGTCAAAGCTTAAATTCCCCAAAATTAACTGAAGGAAACTGAATTCCAAGCAGGAAAAGTGCCTTGCTTAGTGACTAATAAATAGAATTGTAAATATTCCCAATTCAAAAATGTTTGATGATACCATACCACTCCCTAAACAACAGTGGGTTATCCCAGGGACAGCGTAACCTGTGGAGCTTCAGCGGTCTCACAGGAGTTTGCAGAGATTATTTGACAATTCAATCAAAAGAATGAAGGTTTAGTTCTGTGACTCATACTCAAGGAAATTAAAGAAGTAATGTGAAGTGGTATTAGAATTATAGAGTTCAAAGAGATAATATAAGAACATTGAAAGCTATGCAACTGATAACTGGAAATACTTAGGGATACCATAAATGACAATAGTAGGGCATGTGATTACAGGACAGAATAAGATTTGGTAAGTGCAAGAGTATTTTCTTTCTTTTTTTTTTTAATTTATTTGACAGAGTTATAGACAGTGAGAGAGAGAGACAGAAAGTTCTTCCTTCCGTTGGTTCACCCCCAAGATGGCTGCCACGGCCGGCGCTGCACCGATCCAAAGCCAGGAGCCAGGTGCTTCTTCCTGGTCTCTGATGCGGGTGCAGGGGCCCAAGCACTTGGGCCATCCTCCACTGCCCTCCCGGGCCACAGCAGAGAGCTGGACTGCAAGAGGAGCAGCCGGGACTAGAACCCGGCGCCCATATGAGTTGTTGGCACCGCAGGTGGAGGATTAGCCAAGTGAGCCACAGCGCCGGCCCCCAGAAGTATTTTCAACAAGTATTTGGTGGTGGTAAAGATAGCTATAATCTGAACCATGGGGTCAGAACAAACATGACAGGCTGGACATGACTTCTGGGTTGAACTTCAAGAGATGGAATAAGTTCCAAGTTTGTACTCACATATGTTTCATCCGAGAATCCAGACACCTTGTAAAAAGCTCATGCTGTTTAACATAGAATGAGGGAGACCATGTGGAAAGATGTCCCAGAAACTGAGAGGCCATTTCTAATGTTCTGGCCCCAGCAGATAGTAACTGGAGCAGATGAAGTACCCATCTGAGTCCAGGCTGATTATAGAATCATGAGAAATAAATTATTGAAGTTTAAGGCACTAAATTTGGGGTTTCAGATTATGATACAGAGATAGGCTCTATGGCTAGGGACTTGGGTTTTAATGTCCACCTGGGACCCTGAGCCACTCAAGGTAAAGAGTTGGAACTGATACCTCTGCATAAGTAAGTCTGGGACTCTCAGCTCAAGAAATTAACAAGATTTGTGTCTGCTCAGGGCACTGCATGGAGAAACAAAGGGCTCCCTTGGTAAATAGAAACCACACATGCACCATGAGTTTCAAATACAAATTTATGCCATCCAAAGTTATGCAGTAATACACAAAGATACACTAAGAAATAAACTGATACACAAAGACAACTGGAAAAAAAATCACTAAATGATTAAGTAGCAGTGTAAAATTCTCAGTATGAGTTCACAATCTGAAGACTTGCAAAACACATAAGGAAATGATGCATCCTGAATGAGAGTTGGTATATACACTTCAATGATGATTAGACTATGAGAACTTGAGAGGATAGAAAGCTTTGAAGACTTTCTGAAATAGCTGAATTTAAATAACAGGACAGATAAAAGCTGATATAAAAAAATAAGAAAGGGTAGGTATTTGGCATTACAGTTAATATGCCTGCATCCTATATTAAAGTGACTGGGTTTGAATCCTGGCTCCACTCCCGATTCTAGTTTCCAGATTCTGGGAGTCAACAGGCAATGGTTCAAGAAGTTGGGTCCCTGCCCAAGTGGGAAAACTGAATTGAGTTCTCAGCTCCCAGCTTCAGGAAGGCCCACGCTCAGCTTTGCAGGCATTTAGGGAAGTGAACCAGTAGATGAGAACACTCTCCACCCACCCCTCCCCAACTCTCAAGTAAAAAAAATACAAAACAAAACATGAAAAGTACAAGAGTATGAAAAGTTAACAACCTGGCAACAACAAATTAGAATGTAATAGTACAAAAAGCACATGAAAGGACACAAAGGATAGAAAGAGAATATCCAAGACATGTTTTGTTCAGTTAGAGCTCTAAAAGTGGATAATAGATCATCAATATTTGAAAGATAAAGGCTAAGAATTGATCAGAGTTTAAAAAAATTAATGAATTTTAAGTTAAAAGAAGTACAATAAGCCATAAAGGAACATACTTAAATACACACTGAAACACTGCAGAAAACCAATGACCAAGAAAAAAACATAAAGCAATCAGAGAGAAAGAACAGTTTTTCTATAAAGAAAGAAGCAATGCTCAAACAGCAGGCTTCTTGCTATCAAGAATTTAGGTCATAAGACAGTGGAATAACACTAAGCCTTAAAACCTAGAGAAAATAATTACCAATATAAATTTCTCTACCAGCTTCACTATCATTTAAACAATTACATATATAATTTTCAGAAAAAAATGTTTGTTGCTCACATACCCCCTTTTTAAAAACTACTTAAGGACGCACAACAATAAAAAGAAAATTGAACCCAGGAGTAGGGTACATGACTGACTGTTGAAAGCCAAAAAATGATAAAGGTGAATCAAAATAGACTGTGAAAATTATAATACAACAATTTCCCTGTGTGCAGGGGAGGATGTATTCCAAGACCCCCAGTGGATGCTTGAAGTGGTGGAGAGTACCAAACCCTGTATATACCATGTGTTTTCCTATCTGTCCTTCAGTGTTACCACATAGTACCAGAATCAATCTGTCCATTTGTGTTTCATTCCTTGGCGCCTCCTTTGCATCACCATTTTTGTTCTTTGGGGCCATAACTAAGTGTGAAAAGGGTTATTTGAACATTACCACTGTAATACCAGTAGACCCAGTAGGTAAAATGGCTACTACCTGACTGATGGACAGATAGCATACACAGCATTGATAAAGTGGACAAATCTAAGATTTCCATCCCAGGCAGAAAAGGGCATCCTTTTCTTCTCACAGCAAAGATAAAGGAACTTGGACTATCTTTGCCCTCCATTCCTGTTATAGTAGATTCCCTCCCTATTGGAACCAAAGAAAGTAGCTATTAATTAGGATCAAACAGCTGTTAAAATGTATTTATAATCTGCAACTTACGCCACTGTTCCCTCAAAAGGCAAGGTGCACCTGGTTGGTGCCCACTGAACTGTACAGGTTTAATTTGATTTGGATTGATGTCACTGAAAACCAGGGATTGCATACACAAAATACAGACCCACAACCCGCATTAGTACTGAATTACAAAGTTAACATCCACTGTTACAGGAGATGGGGAGCACCTGAACTTCCACATGTGACTGGGACAATACGAATGACACAACCACATTAGAAAACAGTTGGTTTGTTATAAAGTAAAGCATATAGCTACCCTACAACTCAAAAATTCCATGCTCAATTTTTTGCCTGGAGAAATTAAAACTAATACCCACAAAAACTTTGGAAAAGAGTATTCATACCATTTTAACTCACAAAAGCCCCAAACCTGACACAAGCCAAATGTGTCAGAAAATAATGGATCCATGCTTACAGTCTGTGCATGTCCCTTGATTGCATCTCAATTTTTCTCTCCCCCACTTTTTTAAAAAGATTTATTTTATTTATTTGAAAGGCAGAGTTACAGAGAGAGGGGGAAAGTTATAGAGAGTTATCCCATCAGCTGATTCACTCCCCAAAGGCCTCAATGGCTGGGGCAGGGCCAGGCTGAAGCCAGGAGCCTGGAACTTCATCCAGATCTCCCACGGGGATGCAGGGGCCCAAGCAGTTGGACTGTCCTCCTCTGCTCTCCCAGGCATGTTAACAGGGAGCTGGATTAGATGTGGAGCAGCTGGGACTCAAACCAGCACCCATATGGGATGGCAGCCGCTTAACCAGCTACGCAACCACACTGGCCGTGCATCTTAATAAGTACAGAACATAGGGTCTTCTAGGGTGCAGTACTGGCCCAGATTGCCCTCATGAGCAGAGAACACAGCAGATATTTAGCAAGCAAACAAACAAAAAAGGTCCCAAGGTGTGGCATACTCATCAATGGCTTTTGCAGATTGACACTGTCTAAATTGTTATTTACAATGTACATGCTGTTCCCTGGGAACCGGAGTGTGTGCATGGACCCCCAAAGGGAGTACACATCAATTCAAGATTAGGTTTTTCAGAGAACACTTTGAAGAATTGAGTTAATCTTCCCCATCAGCCGAAGCAGGCACTCAAATTGGCAGACATTTATTAGCAGTGACTTACCTGCTCTTGGAAGACACGACGTGCCAGCAATTACAGCTCAGCTATCCAAAGCTCTCTGGTTCTCCAGTAAGAGTTTCCTAGGTGGGAAACATTGAAATGGCTGTGTTATAAAGATCTTCCTTGCTAAGCTTAGGAAAACGCCTGATCCTTCACCTAACAGGTGGCTTCTCTTTGTCTTCGGCAGGGGCACAAGAGGAAGCAAAGGAACAATGAAATGAAACTAAATGAGTGTGTTCAGCTCTGCAAGGCCTCTCCTGGTTCTGCAGGACTTCAGGAAGACTGGTGGCATACGCTGAGGAGGAGGGTGGGTGGGGGTGGGGTGGGGAAGGCAAGTCCCATGAAAGATTGGGGAATCCTTTGCTCTAATTTCTCCAGCTGCATTTTGTTCTGTTTACCTGCAGAAAAAGAAAGGGGAACACAACGTTTTCTTTAATTTAGTGGGAGGCCTCTTGTTAATGCATCTTTCAGGCACTATCCTTGTCATTTCTGTGTTTTCGCTCACAACTTTGCCTCCACAGTCACGGTGGCGTGGATTAACACTAGTGTGTGTGTCCTGGCCCCTGTCCGCTCTCTCAGTTATTTCACAAAGCTGGTTGTACAGTGGTTTCTTCAGAGAAAGAGAAGGAAGACGACTGTTTGATAAGCTGCGGGCTAACTTTCAGGCATCAGCAAATGCAACGTGAGCACAATCCACAGACAGTGAAGGCTGCGGAAGAAATGGGCCAAATCCTCAGAAACCACTTGAAGAGTTCTCTACAAGGGGTTGAAAATACTTTAATCAGGGATTCCCAAGATCTGGTGTGTTTCAGGCAGTCAGTGAGGAATACGGGAGCAGGGTCTAAAGCAGAGCAGAATGCAAGGCACAATGTGGAGGCAGGCCCTGGCTCTCAGAGATCCTTCCTCCCGGGACAGCAGGTGCACTCTACTTGGACGCTGACTTCGAGTAGAGTTTCCTTGGTTCGTGAGGTCATCACCACAGTCTTCATGCAGAGCCCCCCAGTGAGATGTTAAGTCTTCACTCTACAACCGTAGGGGATGTCACGTGGATAGGTGCTGTCGTTACCTGCTAAGAAAAGGGGCTGTTGTTGTTAGGACCCAAGCAGATGCCTACGAATATTAAAAGATCCACTTGAATGTCTCTTGATATTTATGCTTTTCATGGAAGGACAACCCACCTTGACCCAAGGTCTTAGGGTCCACAAGGTTTCTCGTTTGAAATGAGAGGCAGTCAGAGCTGTAACCAGCAGTGTTTGCCTTGTGGTTTGCATTTAACTGGTCTGATTTGCTCACGCAAAGTCCAAGGCTGACTTAGTGGCTAGCTCCCTCACCCAGAAAACCAATGAGTGTGTCCTTTAAGGAAAACAGAAGTACTAACAACCCCAGATGTCACTGGTATGGTGGGCAAAGAGTTCCTGGGGCCAGATGTCATTATAGATGTCTGTCCCACAGCCACCCGTGGTAAAGATGGCTGCTCCCCAGTCTCCTTTGGGTCCCAAGGCCATCCCTTTGCTTTCCATGGAAACTGATCATCATTTTGTTGCACATTGTCTTAAAATCATCCATTATTTATATTATTTTTAATGGAGGAAATTAGCATATCAAATTGGGTATTTCAAACATATAAGTACATTCTACTTTCTAAATATCCTATAAAATTCTTCAAGTTTTCCCTTTGCTCTGTGGAAAATTCACTTTTATCTTTTATGATTGTCATTTTAGCCTTTCTGAATTTTTTGCCCCATTGGAATGGCTCATTTTGTATGTTGGGATAGCCGCAAGTTATAATTCACCACAGGTAGCATGTTTTAACATCCCTTATTTTTTATTTTTTTTGAGCTGCTCATCAACATAGCAGCAGTGATATTTAAGTGACCTCATGATTCTGGAGTCTGGCCTTTCTCCTTCTCCCCCTCATCATTCTACAGTTTGATATAGAAGTACATACATCCTTGACTGCCATTAGACATTACCTACTAGAAAAGCTAGGAAGAGGCTGATGTTAAATAATCCCTTAAATAATGCCATCCAAATACTGATCGCGTCTATATTTCATGCCATCTTTATAACTCAGTTGAAAGTTGCCATCATTCTTGTGAAGTACTTGACAAGCGCAATCTGCTAGGAGCTCATTTTCCTATGACTCCTAAATGTTAGTGCCACTCAGCCTCAGTAATGAGTTACAGTGGAAAACACAGGCAGATAAGATGGACAGAGGTTGTCTAATGGACAAAGATGAAAGAGACCTAACGTCCCTGCTAGGAACCGCAGGGATGGGAATTGTTCCCGCCCTGACCTCCTACTTATCATTGACAGCCACTTTATTCATTCATCTTACATGTGGGTGGCTTAGGAATGGGAGAAGGGCATTCTTTGCCTGAAAACTGAAGAGAAAGGAAAGTGAGTTTTGTATCCAGAAAACTAAGGATGAGGAATAAATATCATCAGCCCCATGCCGGAATTTATTTAAACTTCAATTAGTGAATACAATGCATTTTTCAATTTTTTTCCTTCTTTATGCTTTTTGAACTCTATTTGGCTCTATGATTTTAGGCTTTTAAACAAGGAGTAAAAATTTACATTTCAATAGTGAAAAATTAAAAATCTAGTTATTGGCCAGATTGAAGACACCTGAAGAGAGGAAACTTGTACTCACTGGCACTGTCATTGCACAGGCCACATAATGGAATAAATTTGAAAAGCTGATTGAGTCTCCCCGACATGAATTATGGGTGTAAGTTTCCAACCACACTTCTACCACACTGTGTGGTGGAAAGGGTTACAGGAAGGAGGGAAGAAAATTGTTCTGCATTAGTCATGTTTGCATACAGAGGATCGAAGTAGGTCTTCAACATAATAGTTCTAATTAAAAAGGTACTCACTAAAGGAGAGACAAAGGGGCTTTTCCTCTAGCTGGTAACTATTCAGATGATGGACAAGTCTTCTTTCATAAAAGCTTACAAAGGAGGCATCTGAAACACTGTCTGTGATACTGGGTCACATATTAATCACCGTAGCTAATTGTAAATCTTTCTATGAAACGCTGAAAAGCCTCTTTGTGAATTAATACAGTTCTGCTTGATGCACTCGATTTGAAAAGACATTTCTCTGTATGTGGTGCATGTCAGCTTTGCTTTGAAAAATAACAAAGTTAGCAGAATACGTTCAATATATTTTCTTGGGGAATTGGGTTTTTATCATATGACTCATGGAGGATTTGCCTTACCCTGACATTTGTGATATAAAGGAAAACCAGAAAAAAAAAGTAATTTTCTTGATCAAGATATGTTTTTACTTAATACAAATAAATGTAGTCTGTTGCTTGCAAGGAAAAAAAGTCTTCTGATATCTGGTATAAACTGCTAAATAGGATAATATGTGCCTCTTTTGTTGAACCAGCACTTAAATGCTGGACTGCTTCTAAATCTGTTTATTTCTTTTCATCTGTGCCATACACTAAGAAACTTAAACAGCTGTTGCCTTCATACTATATTTGTTAGAGCAGAGTACAAATAAAATTGTTTGAGAGGATAATGTGGAATTATTTGTGTTATGTGAAATTTATTCTTTAGCCGCAAGTGATTAATAACTTGAAAAGTTCATATAATACTGTTTGGGTTTAACTGTGTATGTTTAAAATTGTAATCATTGTAATTATGTGTGTTTAAAATTGCCCATGTAAATCAACCTTAAATTAATAGTGGTTGGTGCTAACACTGATTAGGGTTCTGGCCATGTGTGTCAACATTCAAGCTGTGAAATAGTTTAAAAAGTAGCAGAAGATGGTCCAAGTCCTTGTTGAGATTAAAGTCAGTAGTCCCAAGAGCATTGGTTCAATCTTTGGGGTCCATCATCCATTTATAGAATTCTTTCTGAACCACTTTTATAAACCAGGCAGTATAATGGCCATGGAGTCAGGTGGCCATGGTCCTGCTCAGTCTACTGCTGACAGAATTACAATAGAATTGCACATTTGCTAAAAGCTGGCAATGGGCCACCAAAAATCACTATGGGAAAAACTCAGTGTTCTTTTGGAAGTGGAAAAATGCATGTATTCCATCAAATTTAACTCCCTTTATCTCCTGCAGAAGAGGTGCTTCCACGGTTATTGTTCTAGAAGGCAATCAAGAAAGTCAACACCTATCATCAAAAAAGCCAGAGATTTAATGTTGAAGGAGGATAGGTTGGGAGCATTTTTTCCAGTAGTAAAGCTAGTTTGATGAGGGAAAATTGTAGGCAGGATAGTCTCATGCTGCAATGGGCAACCTCAGCACAAATGCTTCAGAGTGACAGAAAAGATAATTTGACATGAATCTAGCACTTCTGGATACCATTTTTCATCTACACCCAATTTTTCATCTCTTTGCCTGTCATTCTTATGTTTCTCTCTCAACACTTCTGTCCCTTTCTTTGCCTTACATCGACCAAAGATGCCTCGAAACTTTTCTTGAGTGATAGCTCCTAGGGCTAAAAGGGATAATGATACCTATTTAAGTTCTTTGTGCCAGTACTATGGCCCAGTTGTGAGACTGAAAAACATAGCACCTCTGGTACTTGTTTTGGAAGATGGAAACAGTAATACATACCTGAACTCTCTTACAAATTTAGCATGGATACATGTCAACATATTAGACTGTGTCAACTAGGAAAGCACTAGGTAAATGATTGGCTTAAGATTCTTGCAGTTTGATACTGTAGGCAAATGGTCTTTTTTCCACCTCAGGCCTCTTTACCAAAAGAATCAATGGTGCTTACAATTAGGAAGTAAACAGGAAATCCAATTCTATCAAAGTTGATTTAAACTTTACCCATGAGGACCAGAGAAAATTATTTTTCAGAAATTTAGAGAATTAGTGCATTTGAAAAACACATACACACAGAACACTGACACTTGTTAAAGTCATCTCTGACAATAACTGTGATGAATATG
Source organism: Oryctolagus cuniculus (assembly GCF_964237555.1). NCBI lineage: Eukaryota > Metazoa > Chordata > Mammalia > Lagomorpha > Leporidae > Oryctolagus > Oryctolagus cuniculus. The sequence goes on from NC_091442.1 coordinate 41,122,387, forward strand.
AAGTTAAAGGAAAAGAAAGTGCAGCTCTCTGTCTCTTGGTATGCATGCAGGGAATGTAGCTGGAGATAATTTGCTTTTCTAGGGAAGACACACATTTGCTCACCCTACTTAAATTGGATGTGGCAATGTGACCTGCTTTGTCCAATGATCTGTGGGCAGCAATGACAGGCGTCACTTCGAGTAGAACCATGAGAACTCACTCTTCTTTTCCCTTCTGACGTGATCAGCACCATCCCAGACAGGCTGCTGTGTCAGCATAGACGGAGATTTGGGTTTCAAGCAACCCCCATTGAGAAGGTAACATGAGTGGGAAATAAAATTATGGTTTGAGATCTGGGGTCATTTGTTACTCTAGTGTAACCTAGCCTATACTTATTGATACATATGCCATCAACATATTTAAATAAAAAGTCCAAGGTCGGGCTTTTAGTCTAGTGGTTAAAGACTGGATTAGATGCCTGCATCCCATATTGGAGTACCTGGGTTCAAAACCCAGTTCCAGCTCCTGACTCCAGCTTCCTGCTAATGCACACTCTACGAGGTAGTTGTGATGGTACAAGTAATTGGATTCCTGCCACCCACCTGGGAGACCTGGTTGGAGTTCCTGGCTCCCAGCTTTGGCCTGAAACCAGCCCTAACAATTGCAGATATTTGGGGAGTTAACAAACGAATAGAATCAATCTCAATCTCTCTCTCTCTCTCTCTTCATCTCTCCCTCTCTCCCTCCTTCTCAAATAAATAAATGAAATTTTTAAAAATCCAAAATCAGGGGCCGATGCTGTGGCATAGTAAGTTAAGCCTCTGTCTGCAGCTCTGGTGTCCCATATGGGCTCTGGTTCGAGCCCCGGCTGCTCCACTTCCAATCCAGCTCTCTGCTATGGCCTGGGAAAGCAGCACAAGATGGCCCAAGTGCTTGGGCCCCTGCACCTATGTGGGAGACTCGGAAGAAGCTCCTGGCTTGGATCAGCCCAGTTCTGGAGAGTGAACCAGCTGATAGAAGACCTCCCTCTCTCTCTCCCTCTATCTGTAACTCTGCCTCTCACATACATAAATATTAAAAAAAAATTCAAAATCAATATGATCTGCTCACCCAACCTCATCTTCTATAATTTACAACTTGGTTTACAGTCCTGTCAGCATATTGACCTTCTGTCTATTCCTAAAACAGTCCAAGTTCTTTCCAGTCTCAAGGTCTTTGAACTTTAAAGGTCTTTATTCCCATGCCCACTAGACTGGTAGCTTGTCATCCTTAAGGTCTCAGCTGTCATGTCACCTCCTTGAGATGCTTTTCCTGACAACCCAATTTCACAGTAGATCCCCCTTCACCAATTGTGTTTTCCTATCTGACCTCATATTTGCCACTTCAGAACATTTATAATAATTTATACAGTTTGTTTATAGAACAGGAACAGAAATTTGTCAGTCACAACTCATATGCAAAATTAGGTAGCTCTTTTTCTAGCCCAATAGCTGTACTGACCTCATTCCCAAGGTTCTATCCAGTTGATTAGAGAAGATTATAGAGAAAAAAACCTTAAATCTATCGAGTAAAGTTATTTCAGCCTTTTCCAGTGTAAACTTTTCATTCCAGGACAAAGATTTAATCAGATTTCAGGTTTAAATTCCTGACTGAGGCCACTCAAATTTTTGTGTGCTTAGATTAAAAGCCTTGGTTTCTAATCATTGTATTAGAAAACTATCAAGTAACCAATAAATATAAATATAAACATAACAGTTACTACAGTATTTAAAGAGTAATAGTTGAACTGTTTTGTTAAGAAGGATATTAAGAATTAAATGACAGATTGCTGAAAAAGCAACAGAAAGAAGAACCTGCTACAGTCTGAATGCTATTGTCCCCTCCAGCTCCTAGGCTGGAACCCAATATCCAGTGTGACAGTATTAAGGGGAGTGGTCATAAAGCAGGAGGGCTCTGTTCCCATGCATCTGATTCGAGGTTGAAGGGAGTTGCCCATCCTATTCTGCTAGCAAGCCCTCAGAAGATACAGAATCTGCCGGTGCCTTGACATTGGCCTTGCCAGCCTCCAGAATGCTGAGCAATGATTTTCTGTTGTTTATAAATCACTCAATCTATGGTATTTTGTTGTAGCTGCACAAAACAGACTAAGATTAACAATACTAAAAATGGGAGGTGGGGCTGGCACTGTGGCATATCTGGTAAAGCCACCACCTGCATTGCCAGCATCCTATATGTGCTCCGGTTCAAGTCCTGGCTGTTCCACTTCCGAGCCACCTCTCTGCTATGGCCTGGGAAAGCATAGGAGATGACCCAAGTCCTTGGGCCCCTGCACCCACGTGGGAGACCTGGCAGAAGCTCTTGGCTCATGGCTTTGGACTGGCACAGCTCCGGCCATTGTGGCCAACTAGGGAGTGAACCAGTGGATGAAAGACCTCTCTCTCTACCTCTCCTTCTCCCTCTGGGTAACTCTGACTTTCAAATAAATAAATAAATCTTAAAAAAAATGGGAGGTGAAGTCAAAGCTGTTCTTAGAGGAAAGTTTAGCTATCAATGCTCTAATTGTATCAAAGCATATTTCCATTAAAAATGAAAAGATATTTTAAAAGCACTCAAGAAAATTAAGACATATATATGTACATACATACATACCTGCATACATATATACATGTATATTTTTTCACATATATGTGAAAAATTAATATAATATAAAAAGGAGATAAATCTGCTACCTTTTGAAAATCCATTAAAACATAAATATCCAACTCCCATCATGAATAACTTTAAAAGTATAGCAATATAGAAATTTGAAGTATGAGCACAATAAATCTAAAGTTTATGCATGACTATTTAATCAATAACTAATCCAAGTCCAAAATTTTTTAAAAAATAAAATTTACCAAACATATAATATGAAGTGAAAGAGCCACATAAGACAAATTGATGGCAGAAATGAGAAAAGATAGTAAAAACTTACCAATGATAATTATCTTCAAGGGAACTTCAAAAAGTTTACAGAAAAAGTAATTGAAAGATGTTTATTTTGTTGTAAAAAATTTTGAAAACAATGCAGTTAGTTTATAATACATATTTTCTAAAAAACTTTTTGAAGACTCTTCATCTATATCATGTATCATCTATATCTAAATAATATGTAAAATTATGAAAAAACAGGAATAATCACAGATAATAGTCTTGACTTGTTTTCATGACATACTATTTTGATAACTAAATCATACTTCATGTAATTTGTGTACACTGCTTTCTTACTGGGTTGTATTGCAAGCATTTTCTTGTCTGTCAAAGATTTTGCTAAGTCATTTACAAGTATTCATCACATGGCTGTAAATTCTGTAACCACTTCCTTTTTCTATGATACTTAGATTATTGGAAGGTTTTTCCTATTTTAAATGACACTAAAAAGAATGCTTTGGGCTACAAATTTCTGTTTTCCTCAAAGTATATTTCCAGAGGAGGAATTCCAGGATTTGAACGCTTGAAACTTACCACCAAATTACTTTGCAAAGTCTTCCTGCTAACAACTATAAAATGAGAATTTCTATGTAATATAACCCTCACTGAGTTGAGGGCCCTGAAAACATAACACTAAACCACATCAATGTAAGAAATGTCTTAACATTATTATTTTAATTAGTACTTGTTTATTTACTGATGGAAGTGGACATATTTCTGTGAGCTGTGTACATTTCTTGATGGGAGTACTAATATGTTCACGTCCTTTGGTCATTTATCAACTGGGATTTTGAGTTGTTTTTTTCTTTACTGGTATGCAAGAGTCTTTATATCCTGAGATGATTATCTTTTTGTCATATTCCTTGCATACAGTTTTCTACTTGTGCTTTGTCTTATAATTGTGATAGTGATATTTTCTGACACACAGACATCTTTTTATGTTCTTATGCAATCAAACCTCTCTTTCCCTTTCTGCTGGCTTTCATCACTTTTGTAGTTGACATTTATTGTTTTTGCCTGCTGAACATGCATTCCCAATTCCTCTGGTGATGAAGCCCTTCATCCTAGCAGAAAGCTTGTACAAGGGTACTCTGCAAAGTTTATAAGAACTATTATTAAAAGGTAACTTTATTTTGGTAAAAAAAATCCATTTAATTTTTTCATAGTATGCATTTTCCAGGAACTTTTCCAAGACCTCTCGTATGCTTTTCTGGAGGTGGCCTCAATCACCACCCTCTGGCTAAAAGACACAAGCATGGGCTCCAGGCTCACCAATCATGGTGCTTTATCTTCTAGTTCTCACTGATTGGATTAGAAAGATCATATGACCCAAGCTGGACCAATCAGTATCTTTCCTTATATTTGACAGGTAGTATTTAGGACCAAGAGATTCAAAAGTCACAGTGAGCATCTAAACTTTGATTTGTCCTCCTTTTTTCTGGCTCTGTTAAATGAGTCAGTCAATTCACTTTTTAAAAAGATTTATTTATTTGAAAGGCAGAGTTACAGAGAGGCAGAGACAGAGAGAGAGAAAGGTCTTTCATCCTCTGGTTCACTCCCCAGTTGGCCACAACAGCCGGAGGGAGCTATGCTGATCCAAAGCCAGGAGCTTTCTCCAGGTCTCCCACACACTTGCAGGGGCTCAAGGTCTTGGCCATGCTCTACTGCTTTCCCAGGCCATAACAGAAAGCTGGATCAGAAGTGGAGCAGCGGGAATTTGAACCAGCGCCCATATGGGATGCCAGCACTGCAGGTGATGGCTTTACCCGCTGCACTACAGCATCGGCCCCTCAATTCTCTTTTAAGGCTCATATAACTGAATGATTCTCCAGTCCTTTCAAAATAAAGAATAAAATTCTTAGGGTGTCCTGAGGGCCTCATGATGTCACTGCCCCTTCCCTCTGTTATACCTCTCTCTGCAAACTCATCTCCTCATATTCTTCCCATGGACTTCTCTACTCCTGTCACACTGGTGTCAAAAAGGCCAGCAAGTTCTCACAATAGAGCTTCCCACTAGCTCTTCTAGAACTCTCCTCCTCTGCATATTCATACATATAGCTACTGTGCTCACCTCTTTGGAGTCTTTTTTTAAGGTTTATTTTATTTTATTCTATTTTATTTTATTTGGAGTGAGAGAGAGAAGAGAGAGGTGAGACAGAGAGGGAGAGATCTTTCATCCACTGTTTCACTCCCCAGATGGCCACAAAGCCAAGAGCTTTTTCCAGGTCTCCATGTGGGTGGCAGGAGCCCAAGGACGTGGGCCATCATCCTATGCTAGCACACTATCAGACGCTGGATGGGAAGTGGATCAGCCTGCACTTGAACCAGGTTGCGGATGGGATGCCAGCACTGCAGATGGTGACTTAACCCACTGCACCACAGTGCCGGCCCTGCTCAAAACTTTCGAGTGATAATTGCCACCACCATCCTCTCAAATGCACCAGCTGCAGCCCTCCTTAAAGATTCTATTTTCTACCCTTTTCTGTGGCACTTATATAACACATTTATTCATTACTTCAGTACAAAACTATAAATCAAAACGTCCCCTTGTTCCATGGGGAAATCCATGAAGTCAGGGATTTTTTTTTTTATTTTGCTCACTGAAGTATACCAAGCATCAGAACAATACCCAATATACATTAGGTTCTCAATAAATGTTAGTTGGATAAATAAAGGAATTCATTCAATACTCTGTTTTGGGGAACCCTGAGCAAATTCCTTTTTAAGAGACTGATGACCACCTGACTGGAGTCTCTTCTTTTTGGGGAAAAATATGGAGGTGAGATAGAATTAAACTATGACTTCGAAGCAAGTTAACAGAAGGCTCACTCCACATCCTGTCCCAGAAGACAAATAGTAGAACAAATAATGTTTGCAAAATTAGGGTAACATCTTGCCTTTGGTTCAGAAATTACAGCTACTCTTTATTTAATTCATAAATGGGTAGAGGAGAGGTGGGTCTTTTCACTGTGTTTCCGTGTTACCTTTTCCTAGCCCATCTTTTTTCTCTGATAGATGACAACAAGCAACTGTTCAGGTAGGACTGACCAGGCTCCTGTCAGAAGGAATTGAATGCCTATAGATGAGTACAATGAAGCTTGACTCTTCACCTACATCACAGCCCCTTGTGAGTTAGTGTCTTTCCTACAGGCTTCCACACTATGGTGCTGTCACCTCCAGCATTATGGCTTCCAAGGTCACTACAGAACAAAGAGGGAAAATGAAAATTTCTAAGAGCTACACACAGAAGAGATTGTACATCACCACTGCTCATATTTCATTGGCCAAAACTCAGTTCACTGGCCCCACTGTAATTCCTGGAAAATGTAGTTAGGCCAAGTGCCAACAGGAAAATGATATGTGTTTGATGGTTCCCTCGCATTCCTTCTGTCTTCCTTCCTTTGAGATCTAGCTCCGTACTGTGGACAAACCCTCAATTTCAACTCTCAATAACACAGTGACCATATCAGCTTAGAGAAGGAGTGTCAACTGCATATCGGAGGTGATCAAAGTAATCTTACACTGGACAGAGGGCATAATAGGTAGAAATAATCTGAACAGTGTACTGAGTTGTCTTCAATATAAACTTGAGGACATAGTAGAATATGCCTTTGCTGGGCCCCTACTGTTGTTGCCTTGGAACTGGCTTTTCATTTGTTATGAAAATCAAGAGAAGATCTGGTCCAGAGGATGTGTGTATATCTGGTTTTTCTAAGTCTTGGAATGTGTGGCTTTTGAACTTCAGAAGTCTTTTCCTATCTAGCAATAGGGTAAAGTTGCAGATGTTCACCTACGTTTTCTTTTTTTCTTCTCTTTTCCTTTTCTTTATTCTTGTGTTTGAATGTGTGATTCCATTTTTACAACTACATCTATAATGCACCTTGAGTTTATTTTGGTACTTGCCATTTAATGAGGAGTACTTTGATTTAGTAGCTTTGAAAATAGAACTACAGGCCAGTATTTGTGATGCCAACATCCCACATGGGCACCAGTTTTTGTCCAGGCTGTTCCACTTCCAAGCCATCTCCATGCTAGTATGCCTGGGAAAGCAGCAGAAAATGACCCAAGTACTTGGGCCCCTGCCACCCACAAGGGAGACCTGGATGAAGTTCCAGGTTCTTGGCTTCAGCCTGGCCCAGCCCTGGCTGTTACAGCCATTTAGGTAGTGAACCAAGAGATTCTTAGCTATCTCTCGCTTGCTCTCTCTCCCTCTCTTTCTCTCTCAATTCTGCCTTTCAAATAAAATAAAATAAATGTTTTAAGAATAGCAGCTACAGGAGCCGGCGCCGTGGCTCAATAGGCTAATCCTCCACCTTGCGGCGCCGGCACACCGGGTTCTAGTCCCGGTTGGGGCGCCGGATTCTGTCCCGGTTGCCCCTCTTCCAGGCCAGCTCTCTGCTATGGCCAGGGAGTGCAGTGGAGGATGGCCCAGGTGCTTGGGCCCTGCACCCCATGGGAGACCAGGAAAAGCACCTGGCTCCTGGCTCCTGCCAGGATCAGCGCGGTGCGCCGGCTGCAGCGGCAGCCATTGGAGGGTGAACCAGCGGCAAAGGAAGACCTTTCTCTCTGTCTCTCTCTCACTGTCCACTCTGCCTGTCAAAAAAAAAAAAAAAAAAAAAAAAAAAGAATAGCAGCTACAATGTTTAAGAATGAGCAGCTACAAGTAGGTTAGCACAGGTAGCGAAGTGAAGACAGAGAGCTTGGAGGGCCCAAATGTCACCCACCCCAGAAGCAGGGAGCAACAATGGCAGCAAGGGGAAAAATAAGGGAGAGACCCACTGTCCTCCAGGCCTTTTATCTACTTCCAGAGGGGTGTGGTTAATTAGTCTGATTGACAGCTGGGAGTATAGGTGTGGTCAGGTAGGGGCATGAGATCACACAGGGGCGTGGTGAAGGCATGGTCTTCTGGCTCATAAATCTAATCAATTTTATCCTATCTGCCTGCCTACATCACTGATGTCTACTAAGGTCAATTCAATGCCTCTACCTTTCTTCATTTATGAATGTTCTTGGCTATTGCTTACTGTTTAGTGTTCCAGATAATCCTTCAAAATGTTTATTATCATACTTCTACCCCATAGACAGTCCACCTTTTCCAATTTCACGATATTGTCTCAACATTCACAGGAAAATGGATGATTCAGACAGTGACACCTGCCCATGCATTAAGGGGAGACAGCATCCGTTATAAATGCAGCCTCCTGAAATTTTCCAACGTTCCTGTTCATTCCCAGCCTCCCGAAAAGGCTAGGCAGTGGCCTGAATGATAATCAGTTTAAAAAACATTCTGTTCTGAAGCCTCTTCCTGACTGTCTTGGCCTCCAGCGCCATCAGTCTCATCTGAGTCATCTGGTTCTGCCGTGTGAGTCAGGAGGCAAAAGCTAGGTAAATGTCACCGTGTCCTGAGTGACCATCCTCTTTAAGTAATCATCCATTTTGCAAACAAGTGCTAAAGGGCTCAACACAGCTGGTCCACCAGACTCTTTATCTGTGGAGCTTAAGACACAGGAGCACAGACTTTTGTTATCAAATGATTCCTGCTACCACTGCATAGCTCTGAGTTAGTCCTGAAGGAAACGGAAATGTCTTTTGATTCCATTTCACCTTATACTAGTTGCTGACTTTCTACAGCTCAGCCTAGACTCAACAGCCTAGTTTAGCAAAGTCTAACACAAATGCTTCCTCAGGGATTCTGGGTTTTTCTGAAAGGATTCAGGCCAGCCAAGAGAAAAAAAATATTGTTTTCCTTTCTGTTTTTGGTAAATAGAATGCATAATAAATATGGGCAGAAAGTATCAATAGCACTATGTATTCATATTGTTTTTTTGTACAAGGATACTTCAAAAATTCATGGACAATGGAATTACAAGTTTGTTGCAGTGCAAAAAAAAATTGACATTCATGGATAGCTTCTCATAGTATGCATTTTCCATGAACTTTTTGAGGATGTCAATCTTGACAACAATGAGGTAGGTACTATTATTGTCCTCACTTTATAGGTGAACAAACTGAGGCACCAAGAGGCTAAGTAGTTTGCACAAGACCACAAGCCAGTAAGCAGCAAGCATGTCATCTGAGCTTGAGAAGTCTTGAGCCACAGGTTGCTCTCCTAACCACTGCATTATGAGATCTCAAACTTGACCAGCGCCAGAATCCATCTGGAGGCCTTGACCAATCACAGATATCCTAGATCAACCTCATTCAGTTTCTCAATCAAGATGCATATACGGATCGGTTTTCTTGGACGCATCTCCCTTTGCTTTCTCTGGTGCCATCCTGTTTTTTTTTGTTTGTTTGTTTGTTTGTTTGTTTACTGTAGGTTTATAACATTGTTGTGAAATTTCAGCTGATGTGGCTACTATTGCCATCCTGGGACCACACTTTGAGAATTATAGCATTGCACCAAAATGATTGGCAGGTGTGTTCTCAAGAAGATGAGGACAGGTAAACAGACCTGGGGATATGCAACTAATGCTCAGTTGTTGAAGTCGGTATATCTGTGTTCTTCCAGCTCCTGAAGCAACCCAAAGCTGGTGTTTCATGCCAACATGTTCCTCTTTCTGTCAGGTTTCAAGGCAGCTATCCAAATATTGGACAGTGTTAAGAATATTGGTTGGAGCATCAAAAATTTCCTTTTAAATCTCAGCTTTGTGGTTTACCAGCTGGCTGTAACCTCCTAAGCCTCAGTTGTCACATCCATAAAATAGTGAGGATAATTATTTAACATTTAGGACACTAACAAAGATAAATTTTATATGTGTGCACACACACAAATACCCATTGTCTGTACACAAAAATTGTGGTGGTTAATTATTTTTACAAGGAAAGGGTATATGGTTTCCTTCCTCCCTCTCTGACACCAGCAAAGGAATTTAACTTTGAGAAGGCACCACAGGAAGAGTTGCCAGGGTCACACCAGGTATCCAGAGTTTCTTCAGAGCTTATAACTATGACAAGAATAGAGAAGAAAGCATGCATATTTCACAATCTGCTCTCTTCCCAGTCCTGTTGAAGGGAGAGGGACTTATTGGCTGACTCATTGCAGGGGCCATTTTTGTGTGTGCAGAAGAACCAGGTGAACTGGGAAATGTGAGGTGACAGAAAGGGAGGGTCCATTTGTGTAATCAGAGTCTGGGCAACTGGCAAAGGAAAAGAGATAACTTGAAATAAATGTATTCAGTGTAACCATGGGGCTCTCTCTCCTCTCAGTCAATAATTAAACTGATTTTTAAAATTGTCTTCACTATGTTTTCCATTTATTCAACAAATTCGTGTGAAGCTCTTGATTTGGATCAACGACTACCCCAGATTCTAAAGATACAAAGGGAACCAAAAGTGAAAGATCCCCTCCTCATGGAGTATGGGAGGACCACATGAAGACCATGGAGGGAGAATGGAGACAGCCCAGAGGGTGAAATGAGGACACTGTCTGTGTGGCTATTTGAAAGCAAGGCTTCTAGCAGAGGGAACAGCAGGTGCCAAGGCCTGAAGGTCAGTTCATGCCCAGCCTCCCACAACAGGCGGTGAGACTATGAGGAAAGAGGGATAGAAGAGAGGAGACCAGATCAGAGACCAGTCACATGATGGAAAGCCTGATAGGATGATAGATTTACATTCACAAGATTTTAAGTAGAGAGAGGACATGAACCAACTTTGAGAGTGACTCCATGTCAGTTGGGCTCATCTGGGAGTCAAAGAGAAGGACCGAGGGAGGTAAAACCTGAGAGACACACAGACTCTGTTGGCCCTTACTCTTCTATCCAGTCCCTACCCATTTTCTCATAACCCTAAGGGGTAACTTACTAAGCACGTTGATCTTGCCCAGAGCTATCTTGAATCAGTGTCCTCAATCTTTAGGGCACATTAGCATCATTTAGGGAGCATCTGTGCTGCCCTGCCCAAAACCAAATTAAAGGACATTCTACACAATTGCCTGCCTCATGCTCTTCCAAGGTGTCAAGGTCACGAAAGACAAAGAAAGACTGAGGAATCGGCTCTGATTAAAGGAGACTAAGAAGGCACAAATCTTAAACACACTATGGGATCCTCCACTGTCAGTTTGGGGATGTTCCTTTTTCAAATAATTTTATCTTATTGTAACACAGTGGGATGCACTCTTCCCTGTGGAAATGGCAAACACAAGATACCAACCTCTCTCAGAAAATACAGCTATAAGAAATAAGGCTTAATCTGCTTTGACTAATAAGAAGGCAGCAAAAGTGACCGTGCACTAGAGGATGCAAGTGAGAAAAGAAAAGGTACATAGAAATGTGCCCAGAAAAGCTAAGGGGAAAAGCAAGGAAGGTTAAGCAACATAAAAAGATCTCTGGATTCTGATTCAATTTTAGTGGTTCCAAAAACAAGACTCTTGGTTATTTGCATATAAATGTGCTGGAGGTGGGGGAGCCATCATACTCAGCCATGCATTCTAACTTTCTCCTTAAAATCTGTCCCCAAAGCAGCTGCAGAAATCAGCTGCAAATTCCAAATCTAAAAATGAAAGTCACATGGCAGGGAGAGAAGGGAGGTGAGGGCACTGAACAATGTTTCAGTTAACCCATTAGGGCCTACAGCCCATATGCATTGCATTCAAACATCCCACTACCCTGGCTGCACCCCAGAGCAATTAAATCAGAATCACTATGGGCTGTGTCCAGGTAGCCTGCGTTTGAGAGCTTTCCAAGTGATTTCAATCAATAGCTTGGCCTGACTCAAAAACAAGAGTAGGTCTTCAAACTTCATCTGTGAAAGGCCAGAAAACAAAAAATATTAAACATGTTAGACATTGAGTACCATGCAGTCTCTGTGTCAACTACTCAGTCCTGCCATTATGTAGCCCCAGACAATAGCATAGGGTATGTGCAGAAAGCTTCTACAAAAACTGTAGTTGTAAGCTCTAGCTTTAGACCCTTGTAATGCATCAACATTCCACAGGAGCCTGTGAAAAATACTGGCTCCAACCCCACCACAAAACCCTCCCAAAGCACACTCAGTTTTGTAGCAAGATCCGAAGATGCCTGCGGTTCACTGAAGTGGGAGAAGTAGGCATAGGGTAAACAGTGCTCAGTGGTGACCAGCTTTGGGAGATGTTTGAATCTCAGAGCACCAGCTCCTTTGTCCATAAAACTGTTCTTATTATTCAAAAGTTTCCTTTATTAAAGGGACCTTTCCCCTGAGTAAGGAATTTGAAAGTTATAAATAATGTACTGCAGGAATGTGAATGGCAGATAGCTGCAGCCTGAGTCCTGGCCTCTTTGCCAGCAAAGGAGCTGTCCCTTAAGCAGGTGCTGGCCTTTCCTTCCTCCATCAGCATGAGGTGGCAAACACTGGCCAGCACAGGCTCCTATTTCAGGCCCCAAGATTCTTAAACCCTAGTCTCTGCCAGGTCTGCCATTCACAGTTGCACATTTGCAGAGTAGGGGCTGAGATGAGGGTGGGGAGGCAGGGGGGCAATTATGACGAATCTAAAGAACTCAGGCTTAGAATGGGCTGGTGAGGCCAACTGCAACCCTCCTGGTTTCATACCCCTAATATAGGACTTTGTTCTTCTATATCCAGCCCTGCCCCATGCAGCGAGGTGGTCTGCACACAATTGCAACTGCAGTGCCATGCATGGCATCAGAGCTCAAAACTCCTTGATGAATACAAGGACACACAGAATAAGATGTCCAATTTTTGGTGGCATCAGTCTTGAATGTCCATAATTGACTAGTGGCCTTCATATGTATGCAGAAGGGCTGTGGGTTTTTTTTTTGTTTTTTTTTTTTTGTTGTTGTTTGTTTGTTTTTTGTTTTGTTTTGTTTTGTTTTGTTTTGTTTTTTCTAAACAGGCCATTTCCACTTCCCTTGCTGCATGCACAGAGCTCTGACAAATGACAACAGAAGCTATTTTTTAATCTGTTGCCAGGGGCAGATGGCCTAAGGGCCTGCGTCCCAGCCCATAAGGGTTAATGGGACTTCCATAGGCACTTTGAGTATGTTCTGTTTTCCCGAGAGCCGAGCCGTTGAGCAGGAAGGTAATGAACTGAACAGCTCTCTCCGAGTGCCCGTCTGCCAGTCAGCTGGGACTAGCCTGTTGTCAGAGGATGTTTGCCGTGTCCGCAAAAAATGCTCTCCCCACAAAACCCTGCCAGTGATTAGCTTGCTTGCGAGAGAAAGTGTGTACACACTGCTTTATAAACCCTTGCACCTGCCTCTGAGGTGTCTCTGTGGAGCATAATTTTGACACATTGTGTGTACTGGACTAGGAGAGGAGGCACAAGGGTATATCATGCAGCAGCTGAGAGCTGTGATGATGCCCTGGGCATTAGCAGTCGGAGGAGCCTTCATGGTATAGAAAACTGTTTCTCACAACTTCTGTGCAAATGCCTTACCTAGGCATTGTATTAGCATTCAGTTCCCAGGGCTGGGATGGGATTCTGCATTTCTAACAAGCACAGGATGAAGCTGATGCTATGCACAAAGGAAAGAGCATTAGGCTCCAAGTCAGAACACCTGGACTGATTCTGTCTCTCAGGCTCTGCCCCCTCACCCCCACTGCCTCCCTCAGACACAGGACATGGGAGCTGTATTTTGCAAACATAATAGCTCCCATCCACAAGCTATTCTCACAGTATGGCTGACTCTCCTCTCATTGAGAAGCAGGACCCATGCTGCCTCCCCTTAAATTGGACTGGAGTTAGGAATGCCGATGAAGTGGTAGCTTCTAAGAGTGGGCCATAGAAGGGGATGCAGTTTAAGCAGGGTTCTCCTGGGACACTCACTCTTTGAGCCCAGCTGCCATCTTGGAAGGAAGCCCAAACATCCTGAAGAGCTCCATTGACCACCACCACCTCCTGTCAAATCCATCTTAGAAGTGAATCCCTTCCCTTCAGCCATACTGTACCATCGGAAAGTTTGTAGAGGTGAGTTCTCTCTTACATGCTCCCCTCAAATGGCAGACTTGTGAACACAATTAGTGATCCTTGTTTCTGTAAGCCTCAAATTTGGGGGTGCTTTTCATGTATCAGCAGTGTTTGGAGAAAAGGCTTCAACTACTTCCTGAATCTTCTTATCTTTCTGTATAATCTGATCCCATTATTAAAATCACTATCTGGCCAGTGCCAAGGCTCAATAGGCTAATCCTCCGCCTGCAGTGCCGGCACACCGGGTTCTAGTCCCGGTCTGGGCGCTGGATTCTGTCCCAGTTGCCCCCCTTCCAGGCCAGCTCTCTGCTGTGGCCAGGGAGTGCAGTGGAGGATGGCCCAAGTGCTTGGGCCCTGCACCCCATGGGAGACCAGGAGGAAGCACCTGGCTCCTGCCTTCGGATCAGCACGGTGCGCCGGCCGCAGCACACTGGCTGCAGTGGCCATTGGAGGGTGAACCAACAGCAAAGGAAGACCTTTCTCTCTGTCTCTTTCTCTCACTGTCCACTCTGCCTGTCAAAAAAAAAAATCCCTATCTACTTGGAGTCCCTGTTAAGCTACAGAGACATAAATCTAATTGCTCCAATATGCCCAACAAATCTTTATCACATCCTCTAACCCATTCCCATCCTTACCCCACTCCAAACTGCCTTTTTCCATGTTTATTTGGGCCTTTCAGCAATGTGGATGATTAAGTCAACATTCCCTGGCCTGAGCTTCAACAATAGTTTGGTGCTGCTGTCAGACTGACACCTCTAGTTTCTGTCTTTCTCTTTGCACTCTCTGGCCTCCACTGTCTGGGTTTGTGCTTCAGTGTCATCATCTTGAGATTATCCAAATATTTCTGGTTGCATCTGTTATTCCCAAGACACCATCACTATCCTCCAAGTTATTATCAAGAATAACTTAGCAGGGATGGCACTGTGGTATAGTGGGTAAAGCCACTACCTGCAGTGTTGGCATCCCATATGGGCACCAGTTCAAGTCCCAGCTGTTCTATTTCCAATCCAGCTCCCTGATAAAGTGCCTGGGAAAGTAGCAGAGGATTGCTCAAGCCCTTGGGCCCCTGCATCCACTTGGGAGACCTGGAAGAAGCTCCAAGCTCCTGGCTTTGGATCAGCCCAGCTCCGGTCAATGTAACCATTTGGGGAGTGAACCAGTGGATGGAAGACCTCTCTTTCTCTCTCTCTCTCTCTCTGCCTCTGTCTCTCCATAACTCTGCCTTTCAAACAAATATATAAATCTTAAAAAAAAAAACCTTCGTGCCCCCTAGCTCCACTTTTACTGCCTCCTCATTGTTTTGAGAATAAAGTGTAACAATAGGATGGCATGTCCTCAATGGCATTGTCCCAGTCTATTGATTGTGTCTTGATTCCTACAGTAACTGCTTTGCTCTAAGTTTATACTCTTAGAATATCAAACTTCATGGAGTCCCCGAAATGTGCCCCTGTATTTTCATCTCTGTGTACTTTGGAACATGTTCTCTCTGGCTAACACTCTTTCTTTCATGGCTCCTCATACTTGCTGTTATTCAAAACCCAAATCAAAAAGTCATCTGCATGGAGCCCTTTTTTAACCCAGGTCTCTCTTTTTCACTATGCCCTTGTATGCTGAACTTCTCACCTTTTACTGCAAGTCTATTTATATGCTTGTGTTTGCTTCTAGCCTAGTGGTTTTCAGTGTGTGCTCCCACAGACCAACAGCCTTGCATCACTTGGAAACTTTTAGAAACATGGATTGTCAGGGTATACTTCATACTTACTGAGCCAGGCACATTGAGGTTGAGGTCCAGCAATACGTGTGTTAATACTTCCTCAAAGGGAGGCAGGCACACAGTGAAGTACCAGAACCCGTCTCCTTGACGCGTTGGACAAACATTAGATCCCATGGCAATTAAATAGCAGGGGAGGGCCACCTAAGCATGAGATTTTGAGGTCAGCGTTTTTTTTTTTTTTTTTTTGACAGGCAGAGTGGACAGTGAGAGAGAGAGAGACAGAGAGAAAGGTCTTCCTTTGCCGTTGGTTCACCCTCCAATGGCCGCCGTAGCTGGTGCGCTGTGGCCGGTGCACCGCGCTGATCCGATGGCAGGAGCCAGGTGCCTCTCCTGGTCTCCCATGGGGTGCAGGGCCCAAGCACTTGGGCCGTCCTCCACTGCACTCCCTGGCCACAGCAGAGAGCTGGCCTGGAAGAGGGGCAACCGGGACAGAATCCGGTGCCCCGACTGGGACTAGAACCCAGTGTGCTGGCGCCGCAAGGCAGAGGATAAGCCTAGTGAGCCGCGGCGCCAGCCGAGGTCAGTATTTTTAAAGTTCCCAGAGAATCCACTGCTCTACATTCTTCTCAATGTGCACCACAAGACGTACAGCACAAGCATCGCCTGAGAACTTGTTAAAGACAGAGTCTCAGATTCCATGTCGGGCACATTGGAACAGAGCCTGCAGTTTAACCAGATTCTAGGATGACTTGAACTTGCATTGGAATTTGTGAAGCTCTGTCTCATACACCCCTGCATCCAACACCCTAGGAAACAGCATAGTACCATGGCAAGGAAGGTTTTGTTTTTTTTTTTTTTTTTTTTTTTTTTTTGCCAAGGGCCATTTGGATATTTACGATGTCATTCACAGATAATACAAAATTATTAACTTAAAAATTAGCCAGCCATGGATTTATTGTATGTTGACTCTTACCTTTAGTTGCCTTGCAGGGCTAGACCTAATGATTTTGCAGTCTCTAAATGGCCCATAAACCAGATGTTCCTCACTCCTATAATCCCTGTAATTCTAGAAAAAAAAATCAACAAAAATGTACATTTTTCTTCTTTTGGTTTTGAAGAATAAAATGAAAGTGAATAGCAAAGTTCTTTGTAAACAGCCTTACAAACACAAAGTTCTAACACTAGCTGATGTATGAAGAAGTGGTTCAGTAGGTCATTCACTATGCAATGTTCAATGAGTATGTACTATTTTCAAAGTATGGTTTTAGAAATAAAAGAGATTATAGCAAGCAAGAAAGATCCAGCCTTCAAACTCTAGCAGGGAAGACAGATATTCAGCACATAATTACACAACTCATTAAAAATAGAATTTTGACAAATGGCACAAAAGAGGAGTGATCGATGTTGTGAGCACACAGTACCTGTAGTTTCCTTTGTCTCAGTTGAGTGGATTTTATCTCTCTGAGCTCTCTACAACATGGAGTGGGAATATAACAAGGAAAAATCAGTGATCAGAGTCAAGGGGCCTTGAAAGATTTCTTTTTTTTAACTTTTATTTAGTAAATATAAATTTCCAAGGTACAGTTTATGGATTACAATGGCTCCCCCCCCCCCAATAACTTCCCTCCCACCCACAACACTCCCATCTCCCGCTCCCTCTCCCATTCCATTCACATCATGATTCATTTTCATTTATCTTTATATACAGAAGATCGATTTAGTATATATAAGTAAAGATTTCATCAGTTTGCACCCACACAGAAACATAAAGTTTTAAATACTCTTTCAGTACTAGTTGTAGCATTACTTCACATTGGACAACACGTTAATGACATATCCCACATGAGAAGTAAGTACACAGTGACTCCTGTTGTTAACTTAACAATTTGACACTCTTGTTTATGGCGTCAGTAATCTCCCTACGCTCTAGTCATGAGTTGCCAAGGCTATGGAAGCCTTTTGAGTTCGCCGACTTCGATCTTATTCTGACAGGGTCGTAGTCAAAGTGGAAGTTCTCTCCTCCCTTCAGAGAAAGGTACCTCCTTCTTTGATGGTCCTGTTTTTCCACTGAGATCTCACTCGCAGAGATCTTTCATTTAGGTCTTCTTTTTTTTTTTTTTTTTTTTTCAAAGTGTCTTGGCTTTCCATGCCTAAAATACTCTCATGGGCTCTTCAGCCAGATCCGACTGCCTTAAGGGCTGATTCTGAGGCCAGAGTGCTATTTAGGACATCTGCCATTCTATGAGTCTGCAGTGTATCCCACTTCCCATGTTGGATTGTTCTCTCCCTTTTTGATTCTATCAGTTAGTATTAGCAGACACTAGTCTTATTTGTGTGATCCCTTTGACTCTTAGACCTATCAGTGTGATCAATTGTGAACAGAAATTGATCACTTGGACTAGTGAGATGGCATTGGTACATGCAACCTTGATGGAATTGTATTGGAATCCCCTGGCACGTTTCTAACTCCACCATTTCGGGCAAGCCAGCTTGAGCATGTTCCAAATTGTACATCTCCTCCCTCTCTTATTCCCACTCTTATATTTAACAGGGATCACTTTTCAGTTAAATTTAAACACCTAAGAATAATTGTGTGTTAATTACAGAGTTCAACCAATAGTACTAGAACAAAAAAAATACTAAAAGAGATAAAGTACTACATTGTACATCAACAGTCAGGACAAGGGCTGATCAAGTCACTGTTTCTCATAGTGTCCATTTCACTTCAACAGGTTTCCCCTTTGGTGCTCAGTTAGTTGTTGCCGATCAGGGAGAATATATGATATTTGTCCCTTTGGGACTGGCTTAATTCACTCAGCATAATGTTTACCAGATTCCTCCATTTTGTTGCAAATGACTGGATTTCATTGTTTTTGACTGCTGTATAATATCCTATAGAGTACATACATGTCCCATAATTTCTTTATCCAGTCTACTGTTGATGGGCATTTGGGTTGGTTCCAGGTCTTAGCTATTGTGAATTGAGCTGCAATAAACATTAATGTGCAGACAGCTTTTTTGTTTGCTAATTTAATTTCCTTTGGGTAAATTCCAAGGAGTGGGATGGCTGGGTTGTATGATAGGGTTATATTCAGGTTTCTGAGGAATCTCCAGACTGACTTCCATAGTGGCTTAACCAGTTTGCATTCCCACCAACAGTGGGTTAGTGTCCCTTTTTCCCCACATCCTCTCCAGCATCTATTGTTGGTAGATTTCTGAATGTGAGCCATTCTAACCGGGGTGAGGTGAAACCTCATTGTGGTTTTGATTTGCATTTCCCTGATTGCTAGTGATTTTGAACATTTTTAATGTGTCTGTTGGCCATTTGGATTTCCTCTTTTGAAAAATGTCTATTGAGGTTCTTGGCCCATCTCTTAAGTGGGTTGTTTGTTTTGATGTTGTGGAGTTTCTTGATTTCTTTGTAGATTCTAGTTATCAACACTTTATCTGTTGCATAGTTTGCAAATATTTTTTCCCCTTCTGTCAGTTGCCTCTTCACTTTCCTGACTATTTCTTTTGCAGTACAGAAACTTCTTAATTTGATGCAATCCCAAATGTTAATTTTGGCTTTGACTGTCTATGCTTCAGGGGTCTTTTCCAGGAAGTCTTTGCCGATACCTATATCTTGCATGGTTTCTCCAATGTTCTCTAATAATTTGATGGTGTCGGGTCGTAGATTTAATCCATGTTGAGTGGATTTTTGTGTAAGGTGAAAGGTAGGGGTCTTGCTTCATGCTTCTGCATGTGGAAATCCAATTTTCCCAGCACCATTTATTGAATAGACTGTCCTCACTGCAGGGATTGGTTTTGGATCCTTGATTGAATATAAGTTGGCTGTAGATGTTTGGATTGATTTCTGGTGTTTCTATTCTGTTCCATTGGTCTATCCATCTGTTTCTGTACCAGTACCATGCTGTTTTGATAACAACTGCCTTGTAGTATGTCCTGAAATCTGGTATTGTGATGCCTCCGGCTTTGTTTTTGTTGTACAAGATTACTTTAGCTATTCGAGGTCTCCTGTGTCTCCATATGAATTTCAGCATCATATTTTCCAGATCTGAGAGGAAGGTCTTTGGTATCTTGATTGGGATTGCATTGAATCTATAAATTGCTTTTGGGAGAATGGACATTTTGATGATGTTGATTCTTCCAATCCACGAGCATGGAAGATTTTTCCATTTTTTGGTATCCTCTTCTATTTATTTCTTTAAGGTTTTGTAATTTTCGTCGTTGAGATCTTTAACATCCTTGGTTAAGTTTATTCCAAGGTATTTGATTGTTTTTGTAGTTATTGGGAATGGGATTGATCTTAGAAGTTCTTTCTCAGTTGTGGCATTGCCCATGTATACAAAGGCTGTTGATTTTTGTGCATTGATTTTATATCCTGCTACTTTGCCAAACTCTTCTATGAGTTCCAATAGTCTCTTAGTAGAGTTCTTTGGATCCCCTAAGTAAAGAATCATATCTTCTGCAAAGAGGGATAGTTTGAGTTCTTCCTTCCCAATTTGTATCCCTTTAATTTCTTTTTCTTGCCTAATAGCTCTGGCTAAAACTTCCATAACTATATTGAATAGCAGTGGTGAGAGTGGGCATCCCTGTCTGGTACCAGATCTCAGTGGAAATGCTTCCAACTTTTCCCCATTCAATAGGATGTTGGCCGTGGGTTTTTCACAAATTGCTTTGATTGTATTGAGGAATGTTCCTTCCATACCCAGTTTGCTTAGAATTTTCATCATGAAAGGGTGTTGCCTTTTATCAAATGCTTTCTCTGCCTCTATTGTGATAATCATATGGTTTTTCTTCTGCAGTCTGTTAATGTGGTGTATCACACTGATTGTTTTGTGAACCTTGAACCATCCCTGCATACCAGGGATAAATCCCACTTGGTCTGGGTGGATGATCTTTCTGATGTGTTGTTGCATTCTATTGGCCAGAATTTTATTGAGGATTTTTGCATCTATGTTCATCAGGGATATTGGTCTGTAATTCTCTTTCAATGCTGCATTTTTCTCTGACTTAGGAATTAAGGTGATGCTGGCTTCATAGAAAGAATTTGGGAGGATTCCCTCTTCTTCAATTGTTCTGAATAGTTTGAGAAGAATTGGAGTTAATTCTTCTTTAAATATCTGGTAGAATTCAGCAGTGAAGCCATCTGGTCCTGGGCTTTTCTTTGTTGGGAGGGCCTTTATTACTGTTTCAATTTCTGTCTCAGTTATGGGTCTGTTTAGGTTTTCGATGTCTTCCTGGTTCAATTTAGGTAGGTTGTATGTGTCCAGGAATCTATCCATTTCTGATAGGTTTCCCTGTTTGCTGGCATACAAGTTCTTTTAATAATTTCTGATGATTCTTTTTATTTCTGTAGTGTCTATTGTTATGTTTCCTTTTTCACCTCTGATTTTATTGATTTGGGTCTTTTCTTTTTTAGTTAGTTGGGCCAATGGGGTGTCAATTTTGTTTATTTTTTCAAAAAACCACCTCCTCGTTTGGCTGATTTTTTGTAATTTTTTTGATTCAATCCTGTTGATTTCTTCTCTGATTTTAATTATTTCTCTTGGATTTCCCTCAAAAAAAAAGCCTAAGATAAGGATTTGAGTGCAGATAACTTATGTGCAAGGAAATCCCAAAAATAAATGGGGAAGAGAAAAGAAGGGAAAAAGTTCAATAAAGGGAACATGACTGAAGGGTTGCAGCAATACCACGGGAGACCCTTAGGAAACGGTGAGACACGTTTTAGAATCATCCCATGGCGAAGCAAAAGCATTTATCCAATGAGTAATTTCCCACCAATAAAGGGTTCCCAGCACTGCCCTAACTTCCCCACACATCGGAGCTACTTTATTGGAACAGTGACTCCTGGACTCACAGCACCACTATTACCATCACGTGAGGACTTAAAGTGCAACCCTCAGATCCTTTCTGAGACCTACTTAATCACCATCTTTAAGGGCAGAGCCCAGCATTCTGTTTTTTTTTTTTTTTTTAATAATTATTTAATTTATTTGAAAGGCAGAGAGACACAAAGAGGAATGGTAGGAGAGATACAGAGAAAGAGGTCTCATCTGCTGGTTCACTCCCCAAATGCCTGCAACAGGTGAGAACAGGAACAAATCTGGGAGCCAGGAACTCAAACCAGGTTTCCCACACGGACAGCAGGAATCCATTTATTTTAACCATCAGTGCTGCCTCCCAGGGTCTGAAAGCTGCGAGCTGGAGTCGCAGGCAGAGCTCAAGCCAGGAGCCATACCCAGGTGCTCTGATGTGAGATGTGGGTGTCCTAACCAGCATGTTAGCCGCTACACCAAACACCCACCCCAATCTGTGTTTTAACAAGTTTCCCAGGGGATTTGGATGCCCACTGATGGCTGAGAGCCACAGTAATTAGAAAGCTCTCAGGCAGAAGAGAGACCAGGACTTGAGGTAGGAAGTGGAGACTTTCCTGAAATGTGCCCACTGCAACTTCAGGTGAACACAGCTGGATCAAGGGGCTGTCAGCTAAGCATCAACTGCATCTACCAAGGAATTTCACCTTGTATAATCTAGATTCATTCATCCATTCATCCATCCATTCATTCTTCAACACAAAGGCTTATTAAACCTTTACACTTTGTCAGCAGTGACACTCATGACTATATTAAGACACAAAGCAGACATGCCTGTGCCCTCATGTATTGGTTGTCTATTGGGGAGGATAGTGGTATATGCATTAGTCTGAGATGACACGTTCCCTGAAGTCTTTTTTTTTTTTTTTTTTTTTTTTTTACAGGCAGAGTGGACAGTGAGAGAGAGACACAGAGAGAAAGGTCTTCCTTTGCTGTTGGTTCACCCTCCAATGGCCGCCGCGGCCGGCGCACCACACTGATCCGAAGGCAGGAGCCAGGTGCTTATCCTGGTCTCCCATGGGGTGAAGGGCCCAAGCACCTGGGCCATCCTCCACTGCACTCCCTGGCCACAGCAGAGAGCTGGCCTGGAAGAGGGGCAACCGGGACAGAATCCGGCGCCCCTAGAACCCAGTGTGCCCCGTGTGCTGGCGCCACTAGGTGGACTATTAGCCTATTGAGCCAGGGCGCTGGCCTCCCTGAAGTCTTTAACCCTTTATTGTTCACCTGAATCACTCTCAATTGTGGTAAACTCCAGAGTTAGAAGAATGGAGATGGCAGCCCAAGGACCATATTTAAGAACCAAGGTCCTGGAGGACACTTAAGCTGAAACTTCAAGGATAAGTAATAGATGGCCAAGTTAAATATGGGTTTCAGATTGCCTGGGGCTGAGGAGCTTCCTGGTATGTGGGACTTTAGGTGCTCAAACCCTGAGAGTTCACCCGGGAATGATGGTAAAAGGATAAGGAAAAGTAAGCCTTGTGTTTGTGAAGTTCTTGAGGTTTGCTATGGTATGAATGTTTGTGCCTCCCCCTCACCCCAAATTCTTATGTAAGATTTCTAATCTCCAAAGATCTCTTGTTTAGAAACCACTTAGTTTATGGTACAGATGCTCCTCAACTTAAAATGGGAATATATCTTGATAAATTTGTTGCAAGTTGAGAATATTGTAAGTTGAAAATGCAGTTAACATACCTAACCCACTAAACATCTGAGCTTAATAATTCAGTACATTGTAGAGAATCATGGGGCCGGCGCTGTGGTTCAGTGGGTTAATCCTCCACCAGTGGTGCTGGCATCCTGTATGGATGTCGGTTTTAGTACCGGCTGCTCCTCTTCCTATCCAGCTCTCTGCTATGGCTTAGGAAAGCAGTGGAAGATGGCCCAAGCAACTGGGCCTCTGAACCCACATAGAAGACCTGGAAGAAGATCCTGGCTCCTGGCTTCGGATTGGCACAGTTCCAGCCATTGCAGCCAATTGAGAAGTGAACCAGCAGATGGAAGACCTCTCTCTCTCTCTCTACCTCTCCTTCTCTCTCTGAGTAACTCAAACTTTCAAATAAATAAAGATATCTTAAACAAAAAAGAGAGAAGAGAATCATATGTTTTCCTCCATGATCACACAGTCAACTGGGAGCTGCAACCCACTGCCACTGCCAACTTCAAAAGAGAGACACTCAGAGAGCATACTGTTAGCCTGCAAAAAGAACAGAATTCAATATTTCTTTTTTAATTCTTTCATTCATTTGACAGGCACAGTGACAGAGACAGAAACAGTGGCAAAGAGTGAAAGAGATCTTCCATCTGCTGGTTCCTTCTCCAACTGGTCACAAAGACCAAGGCTGGGTCAACCCAAAGCCAGGAGCCTGGAACCCCATCCAGGTCTCTCACATGAGTGACAGTAGCCCAAGTTCTTGGACCATCTTGCGCTGCTTTCCCAGACCCATTAGCAGGGAGCTGGATCTGAAACAGGGCATTCAGGACTCAAACCTGTGCTCTGAGATGGGTTGCCCATGTCACAGGGGCAGCTTAACCCACTCTGCCCAGATACAAGCCCCCAGAATTCAAAATTCCAAGTGTATTTCTTCTGAATGCGTATTATTTTCACACCATTGTAAAGTAGAAAATCATAAGCCAAAACATCTATAAGTTAAAAGTTCAGGTGCTGGCCAAGACGAGGTGAGAAGAGCATGTCATATTGTGGTAATGGAAGAACTCAGTGATACTGGAAGATGCAGGATGAAGTGTTAAGAGGGACTTGTGGCTGGCGCCGTGGCTCACTAGGCTAATCCTCCGCCTGTGGCGCCGGCACCCTGGGTTCTAGTCCCGGTTGGGCCACCGGATCCTGTCCCGGTTGCTCCTCTTCCAGTCCAGCTCTCTGCTGTGGCCCGGGAAGGCAGTGGAGGATGGCCCAAGTCGTTGGGCCCTGCACCCACATGGGAGACCAGGAGGAAGCGCCTGGCTCCTGGCTTTGGATCGGCATATCTCTGGCCATGGCAGCCATTTGGGGGGTGAACCAACAGAAGGAAGACCTTTCTTTCTGTCTCTCTCTCTCTCTCTAACTCTGCCTGTTTAAAAAAAAAAAAAAGAGGGACTTGTAAGCAAGGGTAAAGCAAACTTCTGATGTCCAATTGTCCACTTGCATGTCTTCTTAGCACGCCACCTGCGGTTGAGACTTTCCATGTAACACCCCAACTAGACGTTCTCTAGAGGGTCTCAATATATATGGCAGCCACAACACAGAGAGATATTGAATGACCACTTGGAATATGACCAGTGCAACTGAGAAACTGATCACCACATGTAGCCAGTGGCTGCTGTTTTGGACAGTCCAGGTACAGAATGGAGATAGCTAAAAGTGAATGTTAGGACGCAAAGTAGATTAACTATCTCAGGAAAGAAATGATTCTGGCTTAAATGAGGTATTAGCAGCAGGAAATGGGGCAAAATCATATACCTGAATCAGAAACTGTAAAAGCCTAAGGAATGAGAGAGAAGGGGTAAAGGATAATCCTAGATGTCTGATTTGAACATCTAGATATACGGCAGAGCTATATACTGTGAAGTATCCATTCTGGGAACAGTGTAATGAAAAACAGTTGAGTTTGAAGTGTGAAATCTATTCAAGGGAGATGCATAATAGAACATTCTACTTGATCTTTGGGGAGCTCAAAAGAGAGGTAAGGTGGATGTCTAGCATTTTTTTATACACAAAACTGTAATCTGACTCCAATGTGCTATTTAAATTGGGATGCCACCTTCATACAGACCTCATTCCTCCTTAATCAAGACGGTGGGCAGGACATAGTGAAAACTCAACTACTCTCCCAACTACCATGATTGGTTCAAAGGTGAGTATCTGAACCAAATGTAAATTCTCAATGTTCTTCCAGGAGCTTTTAAACCTAAGAAAAGCAGATGCTCAGGTTCCTAAGTAATTGATTAAATGTATAGGTTTTCCTTCCTAGGAGGCACTGTAGTGAGCCCTTTATCTAGTTTGGGGACACAAACCATGAGAAAAGTTTAGTATCAATAAAACTGGAGGATGCTACAATGGAGGGAAGAGCCGAAAGCCTAGTGTGCTCTTTGTATCACTTTCTATTTCATTGTGCACATCCAGAAAGTTACCAAAGCCTGACATCTCTGTGACAAAAAAAAAATACTTGTTAAGAGGCCAGCATTGTGGCATAGCGGGTAAAGCAGCTGCCTGCATTGTCAGCATCCTACATGAGTGATGGTTCATGCCCCAACTGCTCCACTTCTTACCCAGCTCCGTGCTAATGGGGAAATTAGTAGAAGATGGCTCAAGTATTTGGGCCCCTGACCTCCACGTAGAAGACCTGGGGGCTCCTGGCTTTAGCCTGACACAGCCCTGGCCATTGCAGCCATCTGAGGAGTAAACCTATGAATGGAAGATATCTCTGTCTCTCCCCTTCTCTGTAATTCTGCCTTTCAAATAAATAGATAAATCTTTAAAAATATATATCTATTATATATATTCTTCCCTTTACCCTGTAAAAATCTGTAAATAGCTTTAACTGAACAAGATCGTGATGAAAAATAAAACTGAACATTTTAAATCCTAAATTATCAAATAAGATTAATAGAAAATGCTATTAAGTCGGTAAATACATAAGCAAGCCTAGGGTAAGGATTGATAGTAAATTAGGTCTTTCTTTCTTAGCTTATTCTCTTTCAACTAAAGATATTTAAAATTCATAGTAATTAATTAAAAGCTTAGTCTGTGTTAACATTTTTCTAGAAAGAAGCCCCAAGGTTGAAACCCTCCAGTGGCTCTTATCACAGTTGAGAATAAAGATCTAAGCTCCTTGTAACGGCCTCTAGTAGCATACATCATCTCTTCTCATTCATTCACTGCCTCATTGCCCAGAACATTCCCATTCTCACCCTACCCTCCATTCTCCACTTACACGGGCCATCTGGATGTCCCCAGAATGGCCTCTCCAATTACTGCACTCTTCCCCAAGATACTTTCTGGTCTCAGCTTAAAAACCCACCTTTCCTCCCACTTCATCTCTCTCTCTCCCTCTCTCTCTCTCTCTTTCCCTATTCTCTCTTTGAAATAATTGACTTATTTTTCCTCGTGGTTAACAAACTAAATAGCATGTGTATGTTCATTTCTTTTCTGTCTTGTCCAATAGGTTATCATCCCTATGAGAGCTAAAGCCTTGGTTCTTCTTCCCCACCACTCTATTCTCAAGAGTTCAAAGTATACCTAGTACATGAGACAGTCCAAACAATAGGGAAAGGGCATGAGACAATAGTTTTGTCTTCAGGTGTGCAATCACCCCTATTGCTATACGTTCTTTAATTCACCCATTCATTCGTTCATTTATTCTCACAAATGCCTACGAGCACATAGTCTGTGTCGGCATGTAGCAGGCTATGTGGAAATCTGATCAGACATTTTTTATTTTAGAAGATGACACAATGTATTGTGTAGATAGGTAATTATGTAATCAGTTATAATATTGTGTATTAGTGACTTAGAAATAGAAGGTAAAAATTACAATTAAATGTGGGAATAATTGCTAAATTTCCAAGTAGGAAGAATTAAACAAAATATATTGAATTAGTAATGGATAGTCAAATTACCAGATAAAATAAATGAGTGGATATCCATCTACTAAGAAAGATTGAAATAGCCCTTTGTTTTAATTTCTGTATACTATAAAGGGGGATGGATTGTAGAGATATGTGCCCAGATCCAAGTCAACACCCCATTTATTTAATTTCTTTAAAAAAACTTTGGTAAAAATAAAATTAAAAATTATGATTGCTATATATACATACACACATGTGTATATATACATGTATATATAAACATATACACACATATGTACACATATGGCAAGCCTTTCTGTTTCCAGTAGAAATTTTGTTGATCAGTGTAAGTTTCAAAAGTCATATAGATAAAAAAATGATATGAAGCAGTCAACATAGTGTGGATGTTGTTTCACAATCAAAAACGTCCTAGAGCACCTGCTGTTCTTGGCCTCCTCTGCCTTCCTTACCTGTCATGCGCACTGGCCGGCCAGCCGGTGCGCCCCCAAGCCAGCTACCTTCATGGTATATCTGACTCTTTGGGAAAAGTTATGCCTTCAAATTCTTGCAAGTTCTCTTTCTAACACCAGTCATCACCTGTTCAGTTTCCTCCCTGTGCAGTAATTATACTGTATTCATAGCCTGATTTGACATTTCCAAAGAAAAATGCAATTATAGCTTCCTGAAAGGCGGAAATAACCTGCTGATGATATTTGAGGAAGAAAAAAAAATCACTTTTGAGATTTGCTCCAGCTAAATCTCTCAGAACGGTGTTACTAAAATCTACTGGATGGTGGGGCTGGCTCATTTTTATTCATTTGAAGATCAAACCTCACCCAATTCCAAGTGTTAAGTTTCTAAAAATCCCAAGTGGGGAGAACTTGCACTGAGCAACATAGAACCTTAAGAAGAAAAGTATTTCATAGGAGATGGATAATGAGAATAACCCGATGAAAACTCCTATAAATTCATCTCATTCATGAGGAAAGAAACACTAAGTGCTGGCCAAAAGAATATTATTTCTATTTTCCACATTTTACACTAGTAACAGTCATATTAACAGGTACTGCAGCATTCATTCTCATCACTTGCTAGGTTCTCACCAATACATACTTTTTAAATTTATTTTATTTATTTTTTTTTTGCCAGAGTTAGACAGAGAGAGAGAGAGAGAGAGAGAGAGAAAGAGAGAGTTATAGACAGTGAGAGAGAGACAGAGAGAAAGGTCTTCCTTCCATTGGTTCACCCCCCTAAAGGCTGTTACTGCCGGTGCTGCGCCCATCTGAAGCCAGGAGCCAGGTGCTTCTTCCTGGTCTCCGATGCGGGTGCAGGGCCCAAGGACTTGGGCCACAGCAGAGAGCTGGACTGGAAGAGGAGCAACTGGGACTAGTGCCCAATGCCCCAACTGGGACTAGAACCCGGAGTGCCAGCGCCACAGGCGGAGGATTAGCCTAGTGAGCCACGGCGCCAGCCACCAATACATACTTTTTAATGAGCATTAAATAAGTGTCAGTGTTGTGCTGACATAACACACATTATCAAGTCACAAAGACTGCATACAAATTGTGATTTCACTACTTGTTCACTGTATGACCTTGATCTCCAAGTGCAGAGTCTCTAAACAGCAAAGTGCTAGCCAAACTTGAAATATTATAACCTCACTTTCCTAAGATGTGAGGTTCTCACCTCTGTTTTGCTTGAGAGACATGGACTCTGTCTGGTATTTACAGGAGAGTTTTACATATCTGGGTATTATATTTAGTAATCCTTTGTGAAATTTGTCCTTGGAGTCAGCCTGTAGCCCCAGAATCCCTCAACTGACAGGATGCACCGAAGCTGTTAGCTCCTAGAAGCCCTTTCAAGCATTCTATTTCCTCACCAGTTCTTTTTATTTTATTTTTTTTTCTCTAGCAAGTCATCATTTGGGATGCAGCTCAGTCCAAGGGCAGCTTTAATTAATGAGCCAGGTTTCTGGCATTGATAAGAATTGCTGGGTTAAGGTCGAGTGTGGAGGGCGGTGTGCATTAAATATACTAAATGTGGTTGCAATTTCAAATGATACTGTCTAGCTCTTCCTGAGCTGCTGTCTTGTTACAACAGAAATGATGGGCTCCCAAATCCAAAAGCAGAAGTAATTTTGTGCCATAGGGAGAGACATTTTCTTTACTCCAACTGTTAAGACACTGCTAGTGCTCATTCATCCCAGTGAGATCAAATGAACGCCTACAGAGGGTCTCCTGGAGGACCCCCCACCCCTGTCAGATCCCCACAAGCCCTGACACTCACTCTGGGGCAACTGACCCATCCTCATGATAACCAGACATCAAGCCTTTTAGATGATGTTTTGAATAAAAAAAAAAACTCACTAGAATCATAACCGCATTTTAAAAGTCTATTATTTTTATCTATATTTATTTGTTACTCTTTATTTATAGCATATTTTAAAATGTACATAGGAACTTTATTCTTACAGAAGGGTTAATTCTAAGGACCAGCCTTGTGGCACAGCAGAGTAAGATGCCCCCTGAAATATCAGCATCCCATATTGGAGCTTTGCTTTGGTTCAAGTCCCAGCTGCCACGCTTCTGATCCAGTTCCCTGCTAAAGCATTTGTGGAAACTGTGGAAGATGGTCCAAGTACTTGAGCCCCTGCTGGCCACATGGGAGACCCAGGTAATTTCATGTATCCATTTATGTAATATCATTTTTAAAAGATTTTATTTATTTATTTGAGAGATAGAATTATGGACGGTGAGAGGCACAAAGAGAAAGGTCTTCCTTTGGTTGGTTCACTCCCCAGATGGCACAACAGTCAGAGCTGCGCCAATCTGAAACCAGGAGCCAGGTGCAAATCTTCCCAGTCTCCCACATGGGTACAGGGGCCCAAGCACTTGGGCCATCTTTTACTGCTTTCCCAGGCCACATCAGAGAGCTAGATTGGAAGAGGGGCAGCCGGGACTAGAACCGGTGCCCATATGGGATGCTGGTGCCACAGGCGGAGGATTAACCTACTGCGCCACAGCACCAGCCCCCATGTAATATCATTTTTAAAAATGATTTATTTTATTTACTTGAAAGAGTTATAGAGAGAAGCAGAGACACAGAGAGAGCCGTCTTCCATCTGCTGGTTCATCCCCCAGATGGCTCTACAATAGCCAGAGTTGAGCTAATCTGAAGCCAGGAGCCAGGAGCCAGGAGCCAGGAGCTACTTCGGGGTCTCCCAGGTGAGTGCAGGGGCCCAAGGACTTGGGCCATCCCTTGCGGCTTACCCAGGTGCATTAGTAGGAAGTTGGATTGGAAGCGGAGCAGCTGAAACTCAAACTGGAGCCCATATGAGACTCTGGCACTGCAGACCAGGGCTTTAATCCACTGTGCCACAGCGCTGGCCCCCATTTCTGTAATAACTTACACAGAGTATTGTTTGTCCTAAAACTCCATGGTTCTCCACCTATTAATCCCTTCTTCCTCTCTGGAAACCACTGTTTTAGCCGTCTCCAGTGGCTTCTTTCACTTAGGAGTAGTGCATTGCCCTAAGTAACAGTGTGTACTCCTTGAGGGTGCCTGTGTTTTCAGCACTGAATAAAATTCAGTTTTCTAGATGTACTAGTTTAGATCCTCATTCACCAAAGGACATCTTGATTATTCCAAGATTTGGTAATTGTGAATAAAACACCTGTAAACATTGCGTATAGGGTTTTGTGGGGATATAAGTTTCCAATTTGTGTGGGTAGATATTGAGGAGAGTGATTACTGTAGCTTACAAAAATAGTAAGTGTATATTTAGTATTGTAAGAAAGTACTGGGGGCCAGCGCTGTTGCATAGTAGGCTAAGCCTCCGCTTGTGGCTCTGGCAACCCATATGGGTGCTGATTCATGTCCTGGCTGTTAGATTTCTGATCCAGCTCTTGATTATGGCCTGGGTAAACAGTGGAGGATGGCCCAAGGGGTTGGGCCACTGCACCTGCATCGGGGACCCAGAAGAAGCTCCTGGCTCCTGGCTTCGGATCGGCTCAGCTCTGACCGTTGCAGCCATTTGGGGAATGAACCAGCTGATGGAAGACCTCTCTCTCTCTCTCTCCCTCTGTCTATCTGTAACTTTACTTCTCAAATAAAAAAAAAATGAAATCTTAAAAAAAAGAAACTACAAAACTGTTTTCCAAAGTGGCTGTGTCATTTTGCATTCCCCATCAGTGCACGGGACAGAGTTCCTATTGTTCCACATACTTGCAAGAACTGGGTGCTGTCAGTGTCATAGATTTGGCTTTGGCTGTGTTAATAGATGTGTAGTTAAGAGGTATATAGTAGTATAGATAGTAGTATCTCATTTTAATTTGCATTTTCTTAATGACTAATGATGTAAAGCATGATTTTACGTGCATATTTCCACCTGTGTATCATCTTCAGGGAGGGAACAAATTTAAAATTTATGCTCATTTACTTAAATATTTTATACATAGCTAACTTAGCTATGTATAAAATATTTATATCTAAAAACCCAAGGAGTGAAATTACTGGCACCAAACCAGTAAATTGCAGGAGAGATTATCATATCTTTTATTGGGAGGATCACTAGTCCATAAACATGGGAGCTGAGTCTACATATCACACCAAGTATTGACACTGCTAAGTAAGATATAAGATAAAAGTCACTAAGCAAAAAGCAAGCAGAATCGTGACAAGATACTGCTTATTGCAACATAGCTACTTAGGGTTTGCTGTATCCTTTACTTGCTACAATGTGCAACATAAGATACTCATTAAACCACAGCACATCCCTAGACACCAGGTGTCTGAATAATAAGCCAAAGTGTGTCCCAGTCTAAAGGGATAAAGTTCATTCCCATGGGGTTTGATCTGAGGGAGAAATGATTTTGCCACCCAGACCAGCTCAGGTGCTTGGGATGTCCATTGCTGTCTGTAGTTTAAAGGTCGAGTTTTCCATGCATTTGTATTCAATATGTTTTCACCAGTGACAAGTTGAGTAGATTCTAATCTTCCTGACTTTTCATCTTTGAATAACTTGCCCAAGGCTCAGTGTCCCATCAGGGGTAGCCCACTGGGCTGCAAGGTTCTAAATCACATTCTTAACTTGGGCTGCTGAAATGAGAAGGTGGCAATTATCATCCCATTTATCCTCTTAGTGAAAAGTGGACCCTGCCTCTCGTCAAAAGGTAACCCTCCCAAAATCCAGAAATGGGTTCTGTGCAGGACATCCAACAAAAGCCAGATGCATCAATCACACCTTCCTGCTCTTCTTTGAAAATGTTAATTTTGTCACCTTTTCAGGATCTGTGCTTTCACAAGTCTCTATGCAAGCAATTCTTCATTGAAGTGAGATCACTCCTTCCCGTCCTCTCACCACGTGCGACATCCACTGTAAGATCTGCTTTTCCCTGCAGGCTCTCTTAAACACATCTTCCTCCCTTCCTTAACTCATCGCTCTCTGAGAATCGGCTTGGACACTCTCTTTTCCTCTTGTGCACCCAGAACTTTCCACTCGGGTATAAGCTCCATGAAGGAAGACACTGGGTCTGTCTGATTCATTGCTCAGTTCTTTCCTCAGTGTAGTGCCTGCCAGGACCACAGCTCAAGTGTTTGACAGAAGTGAATGGATGTGATGCTATCCAGTCTCTGCCCCCAACATCCCTTTGCTCTCATTTATTACAGATGCATCTGCATCCATTTCTCAGTCACCCAGACTGACTTCATACCCTGCCTTACGTTTTGCCTTCAGTCACCAGCTGGACAGTCCAGTGGATTTCTTGTTCTTCTCCATCCATCATTTATTTGAGTCCGTGCGCCCCCACTTCAACCACCAACCAGGAGACACCAGCCCCAAACTTCTTTTCCCATCCATTCCCATCAAGGGAAAGGGGCAATGAGGAAGGCAAGAGGGGTCATTTGGGTTAAAGTATGACTAGCTTCAAGAAAGGACAGAATTTTGAGTAGGGTGAGGGTTAGGGAGGAGTTATAAAAGCAATGGGAAGATCCAGAGAGTTGGGGCAGGACCCTAACAGGCAATGAACAGCAAGAGAACTATGAGTAAGGATAAAAAGATCCTGAAAATAGCTCTTGCCTTCTAGAGTTTGAGCCTAGGCTGACTAGAAGGGATTTGGAATTCACAATAGAATTCTATAATCATTTTAAAGCTTCTACTTAAAAAGAGCACTGTGCTGGCTACCAGAGGAGTCAGAACACAAAGACAAAAGCTACGCCTTCGAGAGTCCCCTTGAGGCTGATGATCAAAACAGTTCCTGTAGGACTCAGGGAAAGCAGCTCATGTATTCTTCTTCCACTTCGTGGGCCAAAATGTTCTATACATTTGGGCTAAAATTAATAGAACAGGAAAAAAACATCACAACACGACATGCCCTTTCTTGCCTACAACTGAAATAATAATAGCTCATATTCAATGAGCCCTTAAAAAGCATTGAACTAAATACTTTTCATGCATCATTTCGCTGAATTCCCATAACAACCATTTTAAATCTTATTGTTATCACCAGAATTTGCAGATAAGGAAACTAAAGCTGGGGCAAGTTCCCAAGGTCACAGAGCTGGAAAGGGGTGGAGCTGGGATTCATATTGTGTCAGGGAGCCCTCTTCAGGGGCCATAGGCTCAATAGCTGCCAAGCATGACGCTATATGACCAGTTTTTCCCCAATCCTTTTCTCCATTTATTAAAATGATGCTTTTTCTTCAAGGCTCCACTTACATAAACCTTCCTGCTTGAAGTCAGAATCCACTTCCGTTTTCTCTGTACTTTCACACCAACTCTCTTAGACCACTATTTAGCCTACCAGCTAATGCTGCCTTTCATTACAATTAGTTCAGCAAGCAGTCAGTTACATAGAGGAGCCATCAAATCATGCGTTCAAACCCAGCTCCATCAGTTGCTTACCATGGGATCATTACTTATGAGCCATTCTGAGCCTATTTCTCCAGCTGTTACACAGGAGTGGTAAAACCCACCTTGAAAAGGTTGTTATAAACATTCAAGTGAACACTCACAAGATAGCTGCTACTTTTCTGGCCCCTTTGCTTCCTGCTCAATGGGTAACTCTGTGAGAGAGAGGTTCTTGTTATATTCATGCCTGTTACACCATGTTATATCATATCTGTTAGAGAACACATTATATCATATCTGTTAGAACATATTATATCATCTGTTAGATCATACTGTATCATACCTGTTAAATTTGTTGTATCCTGTCTGTTCCTTGTCCCCAACACCAAGCACAAGCACTACCATGCACTAAACCCTCATTATCCACAAGTGACCACAGGTGGATTTGTGGAGGGGGAGAAGTACAGCGCTTGCTCATTGAATCCCTGTTTCCCCACCTTTCCTTCAAGTCTCATCACGCTCGTCCCAGCCATCGTCCACCACTAGTTTTCTTCACATCTAGTCAATTTCTCCTAATATTTCACTATAAAACTTTTCATAAAAAAAAGGTGAAAGAATTTAATACAAAGTCCCCATACTGTCTAGATTCCATCTTTAACATTTTATTATATGAATATTCACTTTATCACATCTATCCATCTGCTGTTTTTCCATCAATTCATCTTATTTCTGGTGCATTTATAAGTGAGTTGTAGGGCCGGTGCCGTGGCTCACTAGGCTAATCCTCCACCTAGCGGTGCCAGCACACCGGGTTCTAGTCCCGGTTGGGGTGCCGAATTCTGTCCCGGTTGCCCCTCTTCCAGGCCAGCTCTCTGCTGTGGCCCAGGAAGGCAGTGGAGGATGGCCCAGGTGCTTGGGCCCTGCACCCCATGGGAGACCAGGATAAGCACCTGGCTCCTGCCTTCAGATTAGTGTGGTGTGCCAGCTGCGGCGGCCATTGGAGGGTGAACCAACGGCAAAGGAAGACCTTTCTCTCTGTCTCTCTCTCTCACTGTCCACTCTGCCTGTCAAAAAAAAAATATAAAATAAAATAAAATAAAAAAGAGTCACTGTGGTGCCCAGAGTGTGTTTCAGGGACTTCTCCAAGACTTTTGCAGGTTCACCAGATAAAAACTATTTTCACAGCATTCCTAAGATGTTATCTGCCTTTTCCACCACCATTAGCCTCATGAGTGGACAGTGAGATTTTCCAGATGCTATATGACGTGAAATCACAATGTGAAGGTGAAAGCAGACAGGAGAATCCAGTAAGCTATCTTCTATTAAACCAGATGTTAAAAAAATTTGGAAAACTGTGAAACAATGCTACTCTTTCCATTATATTTCTTATTTGGAAAATAGAACTTATTTTAATAAACCATATTATTTATGTTATTTTATCAATATTGATTTACTATTGTTTTAAGTGATTTAGTAACTAAATGAAGTATTGCTACTTTTAATATTTAAAGAGTTTCAGATATAATCAACTTTTTAAAATAACATGAATGCTTGCACATTTTTATGGGTACAGAATAATATTTCAACACATGAACAAAACATGTATTGATCAAATTGGGTAATTAGCATTTCTCTTTCTTCACCATTTCTTAATTTTTGGAGCCTTCAGACAACCTCTCTTTTGATTCTTTATAAAATATATGCTGTCGTATGAGGCACGTGTCATGGCACAGGTTAAATTGCCACCTGTGATACCAACATCCCATATGAGCACTGGTTCAAGTCCCAGCTGCACCACTTCTGATCCTGGGAAAGCAGAAGATGGCCCAAGTGCTCGGGCTGGGGGGAAGTTTTTTATACATCCCTCAAAATTGTGATAGAGCTTCTCGTTTGCAATTTTTTCCTATTAGCTCTGAAGATTTAAAATAATTGTACCGTACTCTTATACTGCAACAACTTTCCTGCTTAACCTGACTGCAAGAGAAGGCAGCCATGTGTCTGTATTTCAAACACTGTGTTCCTAGGAGCCACTTCTGTTCTTTAATTTCATTCTGTAAGCTTTTTTTTTTAACAAGAGCAGGCTAAACTGTGTTTTTACCTTCACTCTTTTACACCTGCAGCCCAAATCGCAAGGTCAACAGGCAGCATTTAAAGGTGTCTACATGGCTACTTTTGGTTTCTCTTTCTTGATGATGTATAGCTCCGGTCAACACACTTGGAGATGTCCACCTGGTGCCCTTGATATGGCAACAGAGGTCACCAGAGCTCAGAAGCCCTCTCTCCCATGACGCCAAGATCTCCAGCTAGTCTGCATCTCAGTAAGACTGATGAGAACCGGCTTCTGCAAATACAAATTGGAGTCTCCTTTTTTCACTGTGGCCAGTGATTTCTTGTGAAGGTGGATGTTCTCCCTCACCAAGGACAAAACACAGGGGAAAGAACCTCAGCTGTGGCCACAGGGATTGAGGCTGCAAACTCCGCAGGATGCCCTTGACTGGATATGATCTTCCAGCCTAGGTGCTGGTCAAAGCAAAAGCCAGTGGGAGTGTCTTTCAGAGAGGGAAAGGTGCCCACCAAATTTGGTCCAGAGACAACGTCATTGTCAGTTGCTCAGTGCTGTTGATTGCAGCCAAAGTCAAGAATATCTGTAAATAAAAAAAGTAAAAAAAAAAAAAAAAAAAAAGAATATCTGTGACAAAGGGACTAAAGGAGAAAACAGGGAAACTCCGAGTAGGTGGGAATAGGCATGCCAGTCCTATATCATTCCTGGTAAAGCCAATTAGCCAGGAGAAGAATTTTAAATTCCCAGGGGAAAATCTTAGGGTAGAGAGTAGATAAAAATGCAACTCTGTTCCCTTTCCCTTGCACATTTTTTTTGTCTGAAGATGTGTCCTCAGTCTGTTTGGCTGAGCTGACCTTCCTCTCAGACTACTTAGTGGCACAGAAGGCACGGGCAGTTACCTAAGGCTGCAACTTACTTAACAACCAATCAACATTCAAAGATACTGGTGCTTCCTGTCCTCC
The DNA here is from genome assembly GCF_964237555.1 of Oryctolagus cuniculus. Classification (NCBI taxonomy): domain Eukaryota; kingdom Metazoa; phylum Chordata; class Mammalia; order Lagomorpha; family Leporidae; genus Oryctolagus; species Oryctolagus cuniculus. The sequence goes on from NC_091442.1 coordinate 41,159,266, forward strand.
TAAGGAAATGCTGCTTCTAAATTTTTTTAAAAAGATTTATTTTATTTATTTGAAACAGTTACAGAGAGAGATAGAGACACAGAGAGAGGTCTTCCATCCACTGGTTCACTCCCCAGATGGCCACACGGCTGGATCTGCACTGATCCGAAGCCAGGAACCAGGAGCTTCTTCCAGGTCTCCCATGTGGGTGCAGGGGCCCATGGACTTGGGCCATCTTCCACTGTTTTCGTTTTTTTTATTTTTTACAGGCAGAGTGGACAGTGAGAGAGAGAGACAGAGAGAAAGGTCTTCCTTTACTGTTGGTTTACACTCCAATGGCCGCTGTGGCTGGCATGCTGTGGCTGGCGCACCGCGCTGATCCAAATCCGGGAACCTGGTGCTTCTCCTGGTCTCCCATACGGGTGCAGGACCCAAGCACTTGGGCCATCCTCCACTGCATTCCCTGGCCACAGCAGAGAGCTGGACTGGAAGAGGAGCAACCGGGACAGAATCCGGCGCCCCGACCGGGACTAGAACCTGGTGTGCTGGCACCGCAAGGCGGAGGATTAGCCTGTTGAGCTGCGGCACCGGCCCACTGCCTTCCCAGGCCATAGCAGAGAGCTGGATGGGAAGAGGAGCAGCCTGGACTAGAACCGGCGCCCATATGAGATGCCTGCACTGCAGGTGGTGGCTTTACCAGCTATGCCATAGTGCCAGCCCCTGTAAGAATGTTTTGAAGTGAGTGTAGGCTAAAGAGAAATCATGGAAAGCTGAAATTTTCCAGGAGACGGGGCTGTAGTGTAGTGGGCTAAGCCTCTACCTTTGGTGCTGATTCATGTTCCAGCTGCTCCTCTTCTGATCCAGCTCTCTGCTATGGCCCAGGAAAGCAGTAGAAGATGGTTCAAGTCCCTGCACCTGCATGGGAGACCCAGAAGAAGCTCTTGGCTCCTGGCTTTGGATTGGCACGGCTCTGGAAATTGCGGCCATCTGTGGAGTGAACCAGTGGATGGGAGACCTCTCTCTCTGTCTCTCCCTCTCACTGTCTGTAACTCTGCCTCTCAAATAAATAAATAAATAAATATTCAAAAAAAAAAAGAAATTTTCCATAAGGTTTTTAGTCATTTGCTTTGGAACATGACACGGAAACTGCCTACTCCATTCCAATATAAATTATTGAGCAATATCTATTAGGCCACTGCTGCTTTTGTAAGGGTAGATCCTTTAGGAAAACTCAAAGCTGTTGGAGATCTGTACCTAAGCTCATGTAGAAAGAATGCAGAAAAAGCACTGTGGACAAAGAGAACAGATAAAGGGAGAGTTGACCTCTGGGTGCGCGCTGCTAAGGCAATTAAGAGAGACTGGTACTCTTATTAAAGGCATCTTTCGGAGTCAGAATTGAAGCCACCTGCTCGTTATGTGAGCAGACAACTGCCTCTAAGTCTCTCTCTCTCTCTCGCTCTCTCTCTCGCTCTCGCTCTCTTGCTTTCTCTCTCTCTCTCTCTCTCCCCCACTCCTTTCCCTCCTCTCTTCTCTGTCCTCTCTTCTCTCCCTCTCTCTCTCCAAGCCTTCCTTCCACTGCCAGACTCAGAATTCCCAAGAGGCAGCAGAAGAGATTCAGGAAATCAGTCACACAGGTGAATTGCCCATGGGGGCAGCCATCCAAATTAGAGGGCTTGATTTTCTAACTTGAAGTTAAATCATCTCACATATCTCTCAGGGCCACAGTGGCTATAGACAGAACATTGCTTCAGTTGAGCCTGGCAGTGTCAGAGGGGCAGACTGTGCTGCATCCTCAGAGCCACAGAGGGAGAAAGATGATCTCACCCAGCGAGGTAATAAACGCTGAGCGGGTAGGGCTGCCGTATAAGCCTTTTAATTAAATCCAATGGTGCTGCAAGAAATGAGGGACTTATTAGGCAAAGAGACCTATGAGTAAGAACTGCCTTTTCTGAATTTCTCTTGGAGAAAACAAAATCCCTCCTTGGACCTAGCCTCCCCATTGAAACAGATTCACATCTATTATTGAATTTGATCTCACAAGATCCTACCTTTTTTCTCTGTATTACACTGGTAAGTGATTCTCCCAGACCAAGAATTTGCAAAGGAGAAACTCCCTGCTGCACCTTGCATATGAAACTGAGTCTGTTTTCATAAGAGTTGTTCGGTTGATTTTGTTCTCATAGGGTCTTTACTTCCAGCTATTGGTAACAGTTGGACTGGCTAAGCCCACTGTTCGGTGGGTTTAATTTGGTAACTTGCAGCAGTTTTAGATCAGTAGTTCTCTACCTTAGCTCACACTAGCATCATCTAAAGTTTTAAAAAATACTGATGCCCGGATCTTACTCTGAGGGATTTGGATTGAACTAGTCTGGGATATGTCTTGGGCACAGCATTTTTTTTTAAAGATTTATTTTATTTATTTGAAAGCCAGAGTTACACAGATAGAGGAGAGGCAGAGAGAGGGAGGGGTCTTCCATCTGCTGGTTCACACCCCAGTTGGCCACAATGGCCAGAGCTGCGCCGATCCAAAGCCTGGAGCCAGGAGCCTCCTCTGGGTCTCCCATGTGGTGCAGGGGCCCAAGGACTTGGGCCATCCTCCACTGCCCTCCCAGGCCACAGCAGAGAGCTGGATCAAAAGCGGAGCAGCTGAGTCTCAAACCAGCACCCATATGGGATGCCGACACTTCAGGCCAGGGCATTAACCCGCTGCACCACAGTCCTGTCCCGGGCACAACCTTTTTAAACCCTTGCAGGCAGTTCTAACATGAAATCTGCTGCCTATAAGTGATGGCTCTCCGATTTCGCCTGCCTAGCTCAGAACTGATTAGCAGGCTTGACTGCAGGGCCCCAACCCAAGTCCTAGATGCAAGTGAGGCCCCAGTTCTAGTAAGCACCCAGGCAATGCTAATGCTCATACCCAACTGCTACCCCTTGTAACCCTCTTGCTTAGACTATGAATGCAAACCTCTGTCTCTGCTGTGCTCTGCATTACATGGATTTAGCTGCAAGATTGCCCCAAGAAGCGGATACCCACAATGCCCACATCCAGTGAAAAGAGAGCATTCCTACCCCTTAAACCTTGTGGACGTTCTTGAGTTCTGAGACTTTTTCTATGCATAACAAGGGGAGGGGACAGATTGTATTTACAGGTCCCTAGGAAAGTGGAAGTAGCTATAACTTCTGTCGTAGTTTCTGTTTTTTCTTCTCTCATTCATTTGTCCTGCCAACTCCCTGCAAGTGCATGAGTGAGTGGTGTAGCTATTCTCTAGATTCATGGAGAAGGTATAGCTCTGGCTCAACCATGACCAAGACATAAAGCCACCCTAGACTTGAGATCTATTAACTCAAGAAGTTGGCCTGGGCACAAGGTGTATGTGTGTATGTGTGTGTGTGTGTGTGCACCTGTGTCTTCAGGATCTAAGCAGTAGTGATTTCTAGGACCTGTCAAGATTGGCAAGAGCACCATGAGGCATTCAAGAATGTTCCCTGGGTGGCACAGACCCACCTGTGCAGGGTAAGCAATAGGAGCAGTAGAGGTGTGTACTGATCACGCTCCAGCACTTTCACTGGAAACATGTTCTTCAGCTTTAGACTGATGAAATCCTAGTGGATCTAGGACAACAGGGAGTGGGAGGGACCCCAATGAGGAAATCCTATATTCCTCGCCATTCTGGCAAACAGAGGCTCAAAACCATTAATTTATAAAAATCCAAGAGATGTGAGCCATAACTTTGCTTTTTCCCAAGCTGAGGAAAGCAGTCATGCAAGTTTCATGCACCTGAGATAAGAACAAGCCTTTCATTAATATTCCTCCTACGCCACAGTGATCATACAGCACTACGAAACCCTGTGAAATCTCATTTGACCTATTTAGAACCGTAAGGTTGACAGAAATCATGTCATCCATTCGGGATGAGGAAGCAAAGACACAGAGAAGTCACACGATCCACTTGGTGCCCCAGTTAGGGATGCATTGGCCAGCTCGCACGCCCTGTTGAAGCATGGAGAAAATGCGCCTTGGGAGACTGCCTTGCAGCTCACAGAGAAGCAGGCGGGCAAAGCACCTCCACCACTCCCTCTAGGTCTGTATGCACCTCCGGCTTCTGTCTCGTGCATATTTCAGAGATTGTGATGGAACACTGCACACTCTGCAAGCTGCATGTCCCCTCCCCAGAGTCCTTCAGAGATGGGGACATCCGGCGAAGTCATTCCATCTGGCCCTGCCAAGGCAACCACAGGGAGGACCCTAAATTCAATAAACCTATAGCAGGCTAATCTTTAAGTTGATAATTTGTTCTTCCCCATGGATGATGTTATAAATATACAAATGGCCCTTGGCTAAAAAAAGTGTTCCTCACCCCTGTAAGAGTGACAGTATGGAAGGGATTCCTCTAAGATGGTTCTCAAGCTTCGTGTGCATCAGAATCCCCTGGAGGGCTTGTTTAAATTCAGGCTGCGGGGGGCTGGCGCTGTGGTGCAGTGGGTAAAGCTGCCACCTGCAGTGCCGGCATCCCATTTGGGTACCGGTTTGAGTTCAAGCTGCTCCGCTTCCAATCCAGCTCTCTGCTATGGCCTGGGGAAGCAATGGAAGATGGCCTAAGTCCTTGGGCCCCTGCACCTGTGTGGGAGACTGGGAAGAAGCTCCTTTCTCCTGGCTTCAGATCGGCACAGCTCCAGCCTTGGTGGCCAATAGGGGAGTGAACCATCGGGTGGAAGACCTCTCTCTCGGCCTCTCCTTCTCTCTGTGTAACTCTGATTTTAAAATAAATAAATAAGTGGCTCACTAGGCTAATCCTCCGCCTTGCGGAGCCGGCACACCTGGTTCTAGTCCCGGTCGGGACGCCGGATTCTGTCCCGGTTGCCCCTCTTCCAGGCCAGCTCTCTGCTGTGGCCAGGGAGTGCAGTGGAGGATGGCCCAGGTGCTTGGGCCCTGCACCCCATGGGAGACCAGGAAAAGCACCTGGCTCCTGGCTCCTGGCTCCTGCCATCGGATCAGTGCGGTGCGCCGGCCGCAGCGCGCCGGCCGCGGCGGCCATTGGAGGGTGAACCAACGGCAAAGGAAGACCTTTCTCTCTATCTCTCTCTCACTGTCCACTCTGCCTGTCAAAAAACTTAAAAAAATAAAAATTAAAAATAAATAAATAAATAAATAAGGTGCCGGTGCCGTTGCATATGGGCGCCAGGTTCTAGTCCCAGTTACTCTTCTTCCAGTCCAGCTCTCTGCTGTGGCCTGGGAAAGCAGTGGAGGATGGCCCGAGTGCTTGGGCACCTGCACCGTGTGGGAGACCAGGAAGAGGCTCCTGGCTCCTGGCTTTGGATCAGTGTATCTCCAGCCGTGGTGGCCATTTCGGGGGTGAACCAATGGAAGGAAGACCTTTCTATCTGTCTCTCTTTCTCACTGTCTAACTCTATCTGTCAAATAAAAATAAATAAAATAAATAAATAAATAAATCTTAATAAAAAATTCAGGCTGTGGGCCTTCATCTCCAGAGTTTCTGATTCAGCATGTCTGGGATAGGGCCTAGAACTTGCATTTCTAACAAATTCCCAGATGATGGAGATGATATGGGGACCACTCTTCGAGAAGTGCTGCCATAATACAGTTAATCTCAGTCCTGGTTGTGTTTTAGAATCAACCAGGGATCTTCCAGAGTCTGTAAATACCAGGTTCCACTCAGACCAATCAAATCAGACTCTGCAGGTGAAATCTGAGCATTGATGATTTTAAAATAGTCTCCACGTTCAGCCAAGGTTGAGTACCTGTACAACAAGGGGATCCACATGTAGAATTATAAAGTATTCCAACTTTTGGGTCAGGAGTTCTCAAAATGTGGCCTTTGGATCAGCAGTTATCAGCATCCCTTGGGAATGTGTAAAAAATGCAAATTGTCGGGTCCCATCCCAGACTTAGAGAATCAGACATCCTGGGAGTGGGTGCAGCCATCTGTTTTAACAAATTCATCAGGGGATCCGAGGCTTACTAAAGTTTACTCTAAGCTCTTGGCTTCCCTGCCAAGACTCCAGAGAAGCTGGACTCTTGTGTAGGGGCAGTAGCTACGGCAGGGCCAACAGCAGGCTGGTGCGCCAACTGTTCAGTGGCAGCAGGGGTGGCTGAAGGACAAAGAAGGAGGCCATTTGTCAGGTTGTCAGAGAGGCACCACGACATGCTGCCAACATCCTGTCTGGGACATCTGGTTTGTAAGCTCTGTGAGACAAGTTCTGCAAATGACTTTGTAATGGTTCTCACGCCTGTATACCCAGATGCAGGTCCAGCTTCAGGCACAATTGGGATGTAAATAAAACCAAGCTTGGGGCTTCTTCTTTCGCCTTTCCTTGCCCCCTTCTTCCGTGTTCTAGTCTCTGCTAACCAGTTCTCCAAAGGAGCTGTGGCGATGGCCTTCATTATTCTTGCCCGGGAGAAAGCTCAACAAAGTGACTGATTAAACCTCAATGTGTCATCACCTCCCAACAGTATTTCATTTCAGAAGAGAGCAGTTGGGATAGGCAATGCTTAACAGAGCAGACCATGTCTTCGGTGGAACGCTGGACGTGTGACCTAGTCGGGAAGCAGCTCCTATCATTCAGGTGGCTACCTGTTTCTTTGGCATTGAGTTCTTTGTGCATCAGGTTTTCTATCTCTGGCTCCCTCTTCGCTATGTTTCTTAAATATAAGCAATATGTAACTGGAAAAACTGACCACAAATTCTTCCCCTTCCACCAGAAATCCTTCCCCTATGTTAGCGCCTCTTAAATCTGGGTCTTGGGACTTGTTTTGGCTAATGGGGTATTAGAAACCATGATGCAGCAGACTTAAAAAAACACTTGAGTATTGAGGCTTGCTTTAATGCTGAGACCACATGTAACCAGGCTCATGCTGACAGCTTGAGAATGAGAGGCCATGCAGAGAGAAGCCATTGTGTTCCAACCCTGAGTGAGGTCATCCTAGACCCATGACACAGATGGATAAGCCCAGCAGAGATCAGCAGCCTGGCTCACACAGAAAAACCACTCAGCTGACCCCCCCCCCCCAACAGTTAACTAGATAGTTGATTGGAGCCAATGTTTACATTGTTTGTTATGCAGCAAATGCTAACTGATACACTTGATTACACTGAAGATTATCTTGCTTATCTCTGAAGATTACCTGGAAATAGGCATAATGTGAGAAGGGTGACCTGCACAGTGATGCTTTCCCTGAAAAAATGGTCCCTCATCTATCCTCAGAGCCTAGGTTTGTGACCCTTCATGTCTTCTTTCAAAATCAGTGTTCATGCCAACGCAACACTTCCTATTGTAATTTATAGCTGGGCCTGTCTGCTTATCCTCACTCACTGTCTGTGAAATCTTTAAGGGCCAATGTCATGTCTCAACTCTCTTTGCCCCTCTAGGCGCTAATAGATTTCCTTGTTTGTTGTGCTGAACTGAACAAAATAAATGATTTGTTTAAGACAAGCGTGGAGTGAGAGGGTAGGGCAAGTAGCCAGCAGTGTTTCACATGACTTACAAGCTGCAGCCTAGAACTTACCACCAGAACAATTCGCATGCACAAAAGCTCACAAAATCCAAATGAACTGGTAGTTATCCGGTGCAAGACCCATTGGAACAAGGAAGTCTTTGTCCTGTGAGCCACGGACATCTCTGTCTTCTCTACCTCCTAAGAGTTTACAGGCCAAATGGAAAGCCAAGACACTCTGGCAAAAAGATCTCTGAGTGAGATCCCAGTGGAAAGAACAGGTCTTCAAAGAGGGAGGTGCCTTTCTCTGAAGGGAGGAGAGAACCTCCACTTTGACTATGACCGTGTCTAAACAAGATAAGAGTCGGAGAACTCAAGGGGCTTCCATAGCCTTGGAAACTCATGACTGGTGCATAGGGAGATTACTGATGCCATAAACAGGAGTGTCAATTGGTAAAGTCAACAACAGGAGTCACTGTGCACTTACTCCTCATGTAGGATCTCTGTCCTTAATGTGCTGTACACTGAGGCTTAATGCTATAACGAGTACTCAAACAGTATATTTCACTTTGTGTTTCTATGGGGGTGCAAACGATTGAAATCTTTACTTAATGTACACTAAACTGATCTTCTGTAAAAAAAAAAAAAAAAAAAAAGAAATTAGCAATTCCCAACTTGACTCTCACTGGGATTAAACATGACAATAGGTCTGATCTGATTTCATCATCATTTAAAAAAAATCATCTATTATTTTTCACTTCATGTTTCTGTGTGGGAGTAAACTGTTGAAATCCTTACTTAAGGTATACTAAGCTGATCTTCTGTGTATTAAGATAATCGAAAATGAATCTTGATGTGAACGGAAGGGGAGAGGGAGTGGGAAAGGGGAGGGTTGTGGGTGGGAGGGACGGTATGGGGGGGGGAAGCCATTGTAACCCATGAGTCGTACTTTGGAAATTTATATTCATTAAATAAAAGATAAAAAAAAAAAAAGAGTTTACAGGCCAAAAAAAAAAAAAAAAAGTTGTTTTGTTCAAAGATTCCAGATATCAGATATCTGGTGTGCCTTGTTGTTCTCATTTTATCATGCCTAATGGGACAGAGAGAGGCTGTATTTACCTGTATGACATATCATAGCTGCAGGATTACCAACTTGTCTCCTTTCTCCAAACACCTCATTTCTCTAAGTCACAAGGCAGAACCAAAGGAATGATTAAAAAACACAACTCGGGGGTCGGTGCTGTGGTTCACTTGGTTAATCCTCCGCCTGCAGTGCTGGCATCCCATATGGGCACTGGGTTCTAGTCCCGGTTGCTCCTCTTCCAGTCCAGCTCTCTGCTGTGGCCCAGGAGGGCAGTGAAGGAGCACCTAAGTGCGTGGGCCCTGCACCCGCATGGAAGACCAGGGGGAAACACCTGGCTCCTGGCTTCAGATCCGCGCAGCACCAGCCGTGGCGGCCATTTGGGGAGTGAACCAACAGAAGGAAGACCTTTCTCTCTGTCTCTCTCCCTCTCACTGTCTATAACTCTACCTGTCAAATAAAAATTAATTAATTAATTAATTAAAAAATAAAAGACACAGCTTGCCCTACCCAGCTGTCCTGGGGCTCTGACCCTGCACACAAAGCTGCATCTGCATCGCCTCGCCCTCTGAGAATTTAGGATGAGCCCCGTTTAACAGAACAGGCTCAGAGACTGAGACAAAGCGACGGATACCCAGGCGGATGAAGCAGATCCCGCTATTCCAGAAACAGATGTGATGCTGACGTGTGCGGTGTGGATGCGACAGCCCTATCATCCTGATACCTTGTTCTCTCACCCAGCCCGTGGAGCTGCCTTGCTTCACCAAGGAAAGAGAATGGGGAAAGCTTTGCCAAAGGTCGCACAGCAAGGCAAGCGATGGCCTCCGGCCAGGCAACCTCCAGTCATTGTCTGGGCTGTTACAAAGCTGGGATGCCTGAAATGGCAACCTAAATACATTGTTAGCAGCAAGAGGCGATGGGCAGTGGCAGGCAGTCAGACAGGACAGCGAAGGAGGAGATTAAAATAATTACAGCTCTAATTGATCAGCTCTGCTCAAGAGGAGATTAAAAGGGAAAAGGCATATTGAAGAAGGCACTCAACATCCGCCCTGGGCCAGATTCCATCTGCCACCGTGGCCAGCTCTCCTCCATCCCCGCCCAGTCTGCCATCCAGCAGCCCCCACGGCAAAGCCCCACAACTCAGCCTTGATGAAAGTCATTCTTTGTGGAAGGCAGCAGGCCATGCTCCCACGAAGAGCTGCTTTCACAAACAGCAGGGAGAAGCAGCTCCGCGCAGCACACAGTGGCCTCCCGTTGGCAACCCCCCAGCATGGAATTGCCAGCAGCATGTGGAAAGTGGAAAAGGAGATGCCAAGAGCAAGGCCAGTCCAGGGCAGGGGACGGGGACGGGGTGGGGGGTGGGGGACGAGCCTGCGCCTTGTCAGCCGATAACCTCATCCCACAGCAGCAGCCGGGGCTCCAAGCAACACCGGCCGCCACTTCAGTTCAGCACACTTCCTGACTCAGCTTTTGGCTCCTTGTCATTTGGGAGCCGGGCCAGGGAGAGGTTTTGCATTGTCCCTCGTGCCCTTATGTAGAAATCATGGAGGAAGGGCAGGCGTAGGGAGCGGGGCCAAGAAGGAAATAGGAAAGCAGATTAGGAGGGAGGAGCAGCAGTTCCAGCGTTTGCCAAGGCCATCTGTTTACACAGCACCTGAACAAGGTCAAGAGCAGGTGCTGGGGGCGGGGCACAGGAAGAATCCTCCAGGTGGCCTTTCTCACATACGGGACCGACTACTTGGAAGGCGACCGGGGTTCACTCACACCTTATGTTTGGACTCACTCCTGACTTGGGACATGACACACAGGAGGAACAGCCGCATCAGGGACCGGCAACCTCTGCACTTTCAGGCATCCGTGCAAGCTTCAAGAGACGGGATGGCCAAGGGTCAGGCAGGGCGGTCAGATGTCCACTTACAATGAGGAAGCAGAGAAAACCCAAAACACGCTTCCTTCCTCAGCACTGAAGTTTCAGCCAGCGCCTCTGGAACAGGAGTGCCCATGCCACCCACCTGGAACGGCTTCTGAACGGTGGCTCCTGACTCAGAAGGCGGATGGGAAAGCCTGGGAATCTGCATTTCCAACCAGCTCCCGGATGGTGCTGATACTGCTTCTCCGTGGATCACAACTTGAGTAGCAAACGTTTAACCAATTTAGGATAGGCAAGACAGCCTACGTGGGATCACACCTCTTCTGTTAAGGCAAAGCAGTAGTGACAAGGAGAGCCTTGACATAGGTCACATGGTCTCTCTCTCTCTCTGTTTCCTCCTCCTCCTCCTCCTCTTCTTCTTCTCCTCCTACTCCTTCTCCTTCTCCTCCTTCTCCTTCTCTGTCTCAAATATTTTTAAGTTCAAAATGCTAGATTGATGTTACATGTATAAACTAGTCATAAGACATTTCTTTGACTTTTCTCCTTTTATGAGATCTTTTAAAACTATTTTTGAAATAATTTGGGGTTGGGGCCAGCTCTGTGGCATAATGGGTATAGCCGCCACCTGCAGTGCCAGCTCTCTGCTGTGGCCTGGGAAAGCAGTAGAGAATGGCTCAGGTCCTTGGATCCCTGCACCTGCGTGGGAGACCTGGAAGAAGCTCCTGGCTCCACTCCATGGTTTTGTGGCGATGTTTTCTTCTTCCTTCTCCTTCCAGTTCACAGTAGTGATATTATCGCCTTTGCTAGCACAGATTATGTCAAGGAAGACAATCATGCTGGCAACACCCGCAGAATGCACCACTAAGGCCCTTTGAAAATATGATGGTGACTGTCTCATCATCAAATTATTCATCCATTTATCCCATAAATATTTGGTAAGGACCTACTGTGTGCCAGGCATGATGGAGCAATATGCATGGACAAACAGGAAAAGTGATCTAACCTATTACCTGCAGTGATTCTTTCAACTGCAAGTGACAAAAACAACTCAAGCTCAGTGAAGCCAAGGGAAATGTATTGATCCATGTAAACAAATTACAGAAAGGTTGGCTTCCCCTCTGAGGTGTCTCACATGCTAGAAGCACTCTTCCCTCATCTTTAGTCCTTCGTCTTTGACTCCCTTCTGTACTCATTTTCTTCTGCAAAGATCAAGCTTTCATTCAAATGACAAGGACAATGGCAGCAGATGCTCTGGCACCTGGATGCTTCCATGGTAGAACCCTGAGATACAAGAGGTCTTCTGTCTCGGAGATCTTATTTATAATATCCCCACGTTGTGGCACAGCCTGTTGAGCTGCCACCTGTGACCCCAGCATCCAATATGGCTGCCGGTTTGAGTCCTGGCTGCCCACTTCCAATCCAGTTCCCTGCTATTGCACCTGGGAAAGCAGCAGAGGATGTCCCATGTACTTAGGTGCCTGGATCCACATGGGAGATCCAGAGGAAGCTCCTGTGTCCTTGCTTCAGCCTGGCCCAGCTCTGGTGATTGTGGCTAAAGCCAAAAATAGGCAAAGTGACCCAAAGATGGGTAGCAGATATAGTAAAAAAGCAAATAATTTCTAGAGAACCAGTGAAGATTAAAATAACAGTCATTTCCCATTCAATTGTTGTTTATAGCCATTGTCCATATTTCCATGAAGCTAGGGTCTTTTTGCTTTTAAAAAATAAAATAAAATAAAGCATCACTAACATGAAATAAAGGGCATTCAAACTGGGAAAAAGGAAGTATCACTGTTTTCAGATGACATTATATTATATCTAGAAGACTCCTAAGACTCCATCAAAAAAACAAAAAACAAACAAAAAACAAAACCCTTTTAGAACTAATTAATTCAGCAAAGTTGCAGGATATTAAGTCAATGTACAAAAATCAGTAGTGTTGTTATATACCAATAGTAAATTGTTTTTAAAAAATCAAGAAAACAATTTAATTTCCAATAGCAACAAAAGCTAAAAATAAAAAACCTAGGAATAAATTTAACCAAAAAGGTGAAAGATCTCTGCAATGAGAAGGATAAAACATCAATGACGGAAATTGAAGAGGACAGGAAGAAATCGAAAGATATCCCAGCACATGGAATTGAAGAGGAAATGTGATTAAAATGTGTACACTACCCAACATGACTTCCAGATTTAATGCAACCCCTATAAAAATACCAGTGGTATTATTTTATGGAACTAGAAAATACACTAAACACTTACGGAACCACAAGAGACCCCAGATAGCCAATATAAACTTGTGTGAAAGAACAAAACAAAGGTCATTACAGCTCCTGACTTTAAAATATATTTCAGAGCTACAATAATTAAACCTACATGGTGTTGGCATAAAAATATACACATAGACCAATGGAACAGAATAGACACCTAGAAGTATACACATACACATACATCTATAGCCAACTGGTCTTTGATAAAGAAACTAAGACTACACATTGGACAAAGGACAGTCTTTTTAGTAAGTGATTGAAGAATTCACATGCAAAAGAATGAAACTAAACTCTGCCTGTTCCCTCCTGGCCTTCGGCCTTCTCTCACTACGCACAAAATTCAACTCAAAATGGATTAAAAGAGTGGGCGTTGTGGCATAATGAATAATACCGCCGCCCAGCATCCCATATGGGGACTGGTTCAAGTCCTGGCTGCTCTACTTCCAATCCAGCTCTCTGATATGGCCTGGAAAAGCAGTAGAAGATGGCCCATTGGGTCCCTGTATCCTTGTGGGAGATCCAGAAGAAGCTCCTGGCTTCTGGCTTAGAATTGGCCCAACTCCAGCCATTGCATCCATTTGGGGAGTGAACCAGCAATGGAAGACCTCTCTCTCACTCTCTGCTTCTGCCTCACTGTAACTCTGCCTTTCAAATAAATAAATAAATCTTTTTAAAAAATGCATTAAAGATCTAAATGAAAGACCTGAAACTTTGAAATGATTAGAAGAAAATATATGGAAGGTACTTTAGGATATTGAAGTAAGCAATGATTTTATTAGACCCTAAAAGCACAGAAAACAAAAGACAACTTGGATTCCATCAAACTAAAGAGCTGCCATGGGGTTGGTGCTGTGGCATAGTAGGCTAAGCCTCTGCCTGCAGCGCCAGAATCCCATATGGACGCTGGTTTCTGTCCTGGCTGCTCCTCTTCAAATCCAGCCCTCTGCTATGACCTGGGAAAGCAGTAGAGGATGTCCCAGGTGCTTGGGCCTCTGCACCTACATGGGAGACCCAGAGGAAGCTCCTGGCTCCTGGCTTTTGATCAGCTTCCTTCTGCCTCTGCAGCCATTTGGGGAGTGAACCAGTGGATGGAAGACCTTTCTCTCTGTCTCTCCCTCTGTCTTTAACTCTACCTCTCAAATAAATAAATAAATAAATAAATCTTTACAAAAAAGAGTTTATCTTAAAAATAAAGAGCTGTCACACAGCAAAGGAAACAATAGTTAAAGAGGCAACCTGCATAATGGGAGAAAATATTTCAAGTTATACATCTGATGGCATATTAACAATTAAAATATACAAGGAATTCATCTCAATATCAAAAAAAATAGTTTAAAACATAACAATGGGGGCCCCCCCCGGCGCTGTGGTGTAGCGTGTAAAGCTGCTGCCACCTGCAGTGCTGGCATCCCATATGGTACCAGTTCGAGTCCTGGCTGCTCCACTTCCGATGCAGCTCTCTGCTATGGCCTGGGAAAGCAGTAGAAGACAGCCCAAGTGCTTGGGCCCCTGCACCAGCGTGGGAAAACCTGGAGGAAGCTCCTGGCTCCTGGCTTTGGATCAGCACACTCCAGCCATTACGGTCAACTAGGGAGTGAAGCAGCGGATGGAAGAGCTCTTTCTCTCTCTCTCCCTGTCTCTCCTTCTCTCTCTGTGTAACTATGACTTTCAAAAAATAAATACATCTTTAAAAATAAAGGGAGGGATAATGGATTTAAACAGACATTCTCAATGGAAGAACACAAATAACAGGTGCATGGAAAGATACTTAACATAATTAATAAAGGAAATGTAAATCAAAACTGCAATGAACTATCACCTCACTCAACTTAGATTGCCTATTATAAAAATGACAGAGGATAACAAATGCTGACAAGGATATGGAGAAAAGGAATCATTACACACTTTTGCTAAGAATTTAAATTAATGTAGACATTGTGGAAAACAGTATGGTTCTTCAAAAAACCAAAATTGGAACTACCATGTGATTCAGCAATCCCACTTCTAGACATATGCTCAAGGGAAATCAAATCACTCTATTGAAAAGATATTTGCACTCCCATGTTTATTCCAGCACTATTCACAACAGCTAAGAAATTGAAGCAACAGTGTCCACCCACTGGTGAATGGATAAAGAAAACATGGTGGGCCGGCACTTCGGCTCAATTGGCTAATCCTCTGCTTGCGGCACCAGCGCCCCGGGTTCTAGTCCCAGTTGCTCCTCTTCCAGGCCAGCTCTCTGCTGTGGCCCAGGAAGGAAGTGGAGGATGGCCCAAGTGCTTGGGCCCTGCACCCGCATGGGAGACCAGGAGGAAGCACCTGGCTCCTGGCTTTGGATCAGCGCAGCGCGCCGGCCGTAGCGGCCATTTGTGGGGGTGAACCAACGGAAAAGGAAGACCTTTCTCTCTGTCTCTCTCTCTCACTGTCAACTCTGCCTGTCGAAAGAAAGAAAGAAAGAAAGAAAGAAAGAAAGAAAGAAAGAAAGAAAGAAAGAAAACATGGTGTGTATCTATTAATGGAATACTGTTCAACCATAAAAGGATGCCATCTTGTCATTTGCAACAACATGGTTGGAACTGGAGCCCATCATGTTGAGTGAAGTAAGCCAAGGACATAAAGAGAAGTACTGCATGAGCTCATTCGTACATGGAAAGTTTAACAGTGATTTTCATAGTAAGAGTATAATGGTGTTTACTAGAGGCTAGGGGGTTTAGGAGGGAGAGTAGGATGGGAAAATATTAATTAATAGGTATTAAATTATAGTTAGGAGTAAGATATAATGGTGTTCTGTACAGTAGAGTGATTATATGTAATGAAAATGTACTATGTATTTCTCTTAAAAATAGAGGAAAGGATTTTGGATGTTTATACCATACAGAATGTAAAATGTTTGAGGAGATAGATATGTTTACCCTGATTGAACATTGCACAGTGTACACATATGTAGAACATCACATGGAAGGTGGGCATTGTGGTACAAGGGGTTAAGCTGCTGCTTGGGATGCTACCTCCCATATCATAATGCCTGGAATCAAGTCCCAACCCTACTTTCAATCCAGTTTTCTGCTAATGCTCACCCTGGAAGGCAGCAGATGATGGTTCAAATACTTGAGTCTCTGTAACCCAGATGGAGTTCCTAGCTCCTAGCTTCAGGCTGACCCAACCTGGCTGTTGCAGGCATTTTGGGATTATACCAGTCAATGGAAGATCTCTCTCTCTCTCTCTCTCTCTCTCTCTCACACACACACACACACACACACACACTCTTTCTCTCTCCTTTTCAAATAAAATGAAAATAAATATGTAATTTTTAAAAAATTTTTAAATTATTATTTTATATGCCATGTTCCCTATTGGACACAGGAAGTGAAGGAGAATCAATGAACTAGAAAACATCATCTCCAAAGAATTTTTTTTTCCAAAGAAAGGAGGACAAGATGTACAAAAGAGTTTAAATAAAATTATGCTCTCCAAAAGAAGAAAATATTTTAAGACTCTTGTGAAGATTATTATTTATATGAAGGTAGTGTTTTATACATTGGAAGAAAATACATTGGACCAAAGATTGAATTTCATTGTCTTCTGAAATAGACAACTTAGAAAGATAGGGGATTTTCTGGATGCCTCTACTTGAAAGGGTTCATGTGAAGATATCAAGAGTCAAGTGCACATCATCAAAAACAATCTGAATCATTTGCTCTCCTGTCTTAGAATTCAATGTTTCTCAGGCAAAGAGTGGATATTCTTTATTTTTGTCGGTCATCCAGTTCACAACTCCTAACACTTATTTGTATGATTAATGGAACAAGCACCATCTCTCAGTCACCTCAGCTGAGATACCTGTTGAGTAACTGACCATATTAAACGAGGAAGCTCTTTGTCCTTTAACCAACACCACTATGTCCATGAGTATGAAGGAGCAACATGCATGTGGACATGAACCCTGTGTTCCCAGATCCTAGAGTTTCACAGATGCACTCTGAGAAATCTGGGTCTAGGATAACAAATCTGGCAGAGACACCCTTGTCATTAGCAGCAAGTTTCCACTGCCTACAATCGTTAATAGATAGAAGTCACAAATAAAAGCGTCTTCCCACTGTTTTTGAGAATAATAATGCCTCAAATATTTGGAGTACCATTCCTGTAAAGCACTCACAATGCTCCCCACTTGATGCTTTCTTGAGCTTTTATAGCACTTATCTCTTCAGGTTTCCTAGACTCCAAAAGAACCAACTTACATTGAAAATTATCAGTATTGTTAAATATACACAAAACACACTCCTGGAACACTTGTCAAACATTGTCCCACAAGCAACAAAAATGTACTTTCAAGCACTGAACAAAATGACAGTTCAACAGCAGACTTCAGTCTAATTGTGTAGGAACGATGTCACAATCCATTTCCAGAGCCACTGCTGATTTTAGGGGCTTTGTTGTTTCTCCCCTGGACTACTGCAGTAGCCTCCTACTTTATCATTTCCCAATAGAACTGTGATGTTGGAAGTGTACCATATGGGAACAGTCCAATATGGAAGCCACGAATCATATGCAGCCGTAAGCACCTGAATGTGGCTTGCAGAACTGAGACACTGGGTTTTGAAAAATGGGTTAACATCCTGGCCTGAAGCGCCGGCATCCCATATGGATGCCAGTTATAGTCCCAGCTGCTCCTCTTCCGATCCAGCTCTCTGCTATGGCCCAGGAAAGCAGTGGAAGATGGCCCAAGTGCTTGGGCCCCTGCACCTGCATGGGAGACCCGGAAGAAGCTTCTGGCTCCAGACTTCGGATCGGCACAGCTATGGCCATTACAGCCATCTGGGGAGTGAACCAGTGGATAGAAGACTTCTTTCTCTGTCTCTACTTGTCTCTGTAACTCTGTCGTTCAAATAAATAAAATAAATCTTAAAAAAAAAAAACAGGGACAAGAGACAGAAGAGTATCTGGAAAATCCACTACTGTGTATACACAGCTTTTCTAATAATCCCACTAAAACAAGAAACTCTTCTTTTTTCAAATAATCTTTGGATTGATGCATATTCTCATCTTTTCTATTCAAAAATAAGGGAGCAGGCCAGCACCATGGCTCACTAGGCTAATCTTCCGCCTGCGGCGCCGGCACTCCAGGTTGGGCCGCCGGATTCTGTCCCGGTTGCCCCTCTTCCAGGCCAGCTCTCTGCTGTGGCCAGGGAGTGCAGTGGAGGATGGCCCAAGTGCTTGGGCCCTGCACCCACATGGGAGACCAGGAGGAAGCACCTGACTTCTGGCTTCGGATTGGCGCAGCACACCGGCCGCAGTGGCCATTAGGGGAGTGAACCAACGGAAGGAAGACCTTTCTCTCTGTCTCTCTCTCACTGTTTATAACTCTCTCTGTCTCTCTCACTGTCTAACTCTGCCTGGCAAAAAAAAATTTTTTAATTAAAAAAGAAAAATAAGGGAGCAGATTCTTGAATTTGAGCTTTTCCCCAGGTGACTATGATTTTTTTCTTGAAATTTTCTACTTTTTGGAGCTATGATTAACCCATTCTTGACAATTAATAGAGAAGGTCCATTCATTTGCTTACTTCTTTAAGAGGCAGAGAAACATAGCCAGACAAACAGACAGAGCTCCCATACTGGTATACTCCCCAAATGCCTGCAATAACTGGGCCTAGACAAGGCCATAGCCATAAGTTGAGAACTTAATCCAGGTTTCCCATGTAGGTGGCAAGAAGACAATTATTTGAGCTGTCACCTCAGCTTCCAACGGGGTGTATCAGCATGAAGTTGGAATCAGGGCAAAGCCAGGACTGGAGCCCAGATTATCCAATATGGGACATGCACATCTTAACTAACATCTTAACTGCAAAGTCAAACATCCACCCAACTAAAGAAGAGTGAAGAAGGCAAGGCAGTGACCTCAACTGCTCATGGCTATTGATTGGCCTGACAACGTCCCTAGGCTTTACTGTGCTCTCTGAGTGTTCATGGCTTTTTTTTTTTTTTTTTTTTTTTTTGACAGGCAGAGTGGACAGTGAGAGAGAGAGACAGAGAGAAAGGTCTTCCTTTGCTGTTGGTTCACCTCCAATGGCCGCCGTGGCCGGCGCGCTGTGACCGGTGCACCACGCTGATCCGATGGCAGGAGCCAGGTGCTTCTCCTGGTCTCCCATGGGGTGCAGGGCCCAAGCACCTGGGCCATCCTTCACTGCACTCCCTGGCCACAGCAGAGAGCTGGCCTGGAAGAGGGGCAACCGGGACAGAATCCGGCGCCCCGACCGGTACTAGAACCGGGTGTGCCGGCACCACAAGGCGGAGGATTAGCCTAGTGAGCCGTGGCGCCGGCAACAATGTGCCCTTTCAATCCTGGAGACCTAGAGCCACAATCATCATTAATCTAATACCTGAATGTCACTTTGGCTCCAAATGCTTGTTATATGTGTGCCGCTGGAGGCAGAACACCAGAACCATAAAGAAGTGTGCAGGGAATTAAGCGTGAGAATACGCCTGACACATTCCCCACACTGACAGTTCCACACGCCACCGTGGACCCAAGCAAAGCATTTGGGATTTTTTCCACCTGGTAGCCAGACACTGTTTTTGAGAAGTGTTGAATCTGATGTGTCAAGATCAATCCCTCTCCCTTGATGCCTTTTCAAGGAGGTAGAACAGATGTCCATCAGACATGAACAAAGAGAATGAAGTCACGGAGGCCTGCCCCCACCCCAAAGAACTCAGGCACAAAACTCAAAAGAAAAGAAAACATTTTGAGATTGACATTTCCTTGGAAAATCATCAGGGAAAAACAGACTTGGGGAAAGCACTTTAAAATATGTAGTAAATCCAGAAATGGAGTTATCAGAAATGAAAATCGGAATACCAGCTTGTCTAAGGGAGGAAAAAACTCTTTCTTTGAGGATGGGATTTAAGTTGCCACAAACAGCACCTCCTGCAGTCCACACAGTGGGCAATGTGCTCCTGGTCAGCTTGGCTGTTTGCTCATTAATCCTCTAAGAAAGGAAAACAGGTCTCCTTGGAGTAACTTCGTCATTGCTTTCCTTTTGAAGGTTTTATCAAAGCAAACAAAACAACCACTTGTGCTTCATCACATCAAGTGGTCTGAACAGAAGAAAAACACAGTTCAAGGGCTGACATTCATAGCCCTCCTCAAATGCCCCAGCTCCACCTGTGCACCTTTGTCACTCCCTGCAGCCAATGGGGAACTTTGCTCCCGCGAGAGATTCCCCAGAACACACCCTGGGATTCCAGTGCTAGTTCACACTGCCCTCTCTCCGTGTCTTGTCGGAAAAATCTCTTCTGAGCTGATTTGCACCTGCCGCCTGCCTCACCTGTGAAGCTCAGCTGAGGTCCCACAATCCCCGGAGCCCTGCTTCATCTTCTCCTTGTTCGAACGACTCCACTCTCCACCACATTCTTTGCCTCCCAGGACTTTACCTCTGGCCATTCCTTCTCAGCTCCACGGCCATGCTAGAAGAAGCCCTAGGGAAGGGACCAAATGCATTTTTAAACATTTATTAAAACTACTAAAATAAAGAGAAAAGACTTCATGAATTTCATAGATGGCATTCTCAGGCTATAACGATACCTTCCTCCCTCCCTCCCTCCATCCTCTGTCCTTTGATTTTTTTCCTTTAATTTTTTGCAATAACATTCTTTCACTTTATAATGATAGGCTTAGGCTCCTTTAAATAAAGAATTCTACAAGTGAAAAGTGGGGAGACCACTGTTCCACCAGAATATAGACAAGGGCTATAAATAACAGTCAAATCATATTAAGGGATTGTTTTTGTTTTTGTTTTTGTTTTGTACTCTGTATATTAGTTAACACAAATCAGAGAAAACATGGTATTTGCCTTTTTGGGTCTGGCTTATTTCACTGAGCATAACAGTCTCCAGTTGCATCCATTTTATTTACTTGTTGAACTCTTTATTTAGTGGAACATTAAGCCTTGGATTATAATGTAAATTATAAACTGTGGCACTGTGGCATAAGCAAGTAAAGCCACCACCTACAGTGCCAGCATCCCATATGGGTACCAGTTCAGGTCCTGGCTGCTCCTCTTCTGATCCCACTCTCTGCTACGTCCTGGAAAAACAGTAGAAGATGGCCCAAGTCCTTGGGCCCCTGCACCCACATGGAAGACCCAGAGGAAGCTCCAAGCTCCAGGCCCCCGGCTTTGGATCAGCCCAGCTCCGGCCATTGTGCCCTTTTGGGGAGTGAACCAATGGATGGAAGATCTCTCTCTCTCTCTCTCTCTCTCTCTCCCTCTCTCTCTCTCTCTCTCTGCCTCCTCATCTCTGTAACTCTGCCTTTCAAATAAATAAATAAATATTTAAAAAAATAAAAGAATAGATTGTCCATAGCCACTGAGATCAGAGTTGGAGACAATGGGCTGAGATATTGGGGCTAACAATGCAGAGGAAATCCTTCAATTTCAGGGAAGGAAGAGCCTGCATATTCTCTAGGAATGTCTGAATTTTTTTTTGCTCATCCTACCCAGAGTGGAACACGTTTTGCCCTGATTTACCTAGGAGCAGGAGCTGAACCTCACAACCTTTGGGAGCATTTCTAGGTCTTCTTGGCTTATTGCAAGAGGTGGTGGGTTGCAATCAGAAAAAGCATGAGATTCCTGGATTCAAATCTCTACTGGTTGCATAAACTTGAATCAGTTATTTAGCATCCCTGGGCAGCAGTTCTCCCCCTCAGCAGGTGGGGAATGATAGCAATACTTAGTGTATTGTAACAGTTAGAGATGATGCTTATAAAGTGCCTGGACCATGAATGCTGTTCAGTAATCCATGGTGGTCGTTACTAGAGGGCTTATTAACATTTTATCTTGCCAAGCCTGAGCAAGAATTGTTGTTGATGGAGCTTAGCACATACAAGATTTCCCTCCTCTCCTATAGCAGTTGTACAAGACACATGCTCAGAAAATGGTCAGGGCAGATAAATGTTCTCCTTGCCAGGCAGAGAGCCCTGGCTAGTTTCTGACCAATATCCCCTGAGCACCACCAAACACATCTAAATCTCTGCTTCTTCTCCAGCCTCGCTTTCTCTTCCAGTGCCCCCAGGATTACCTTGTCTGATATAACGAATCTTAAAATCTCCTCTTTAACTCTGGGAGATGAAAAAGGACAGGGACAACTTTCTGGACTGAGAATAAAAAGTCAAATTGAACTCATTTACTGCCTGTAAATAGCCTCTGTGAAACAACCAAGCCACCTTTAATTAAGGCTAAAATGATGATCTCCTGTGAGTGTTGCTTTATTGATTACACTCAGCTCAGTATTAATCAATCATTCTTGCTGGGACTTCTGCTGCAGGCTAGAGCTGATAAAGCAGCCACAGAATGCTTCATGGGATGTATATAAATGCTCAGAATATAAGCTTGGATGTTTACTAAACACAAAGGTTTTTACCAGAGATCCTTAATGGATCTTTTAGTGTCCCATGAGGCCAGGTTGCTGGGCCAGGGAAATTCTGGTCTGCAGATATAAGGATTTTTTTTGAGAGGGTTCCTGGGCTCGAAGAATGTAAGACTTAAACCAGTTCTTACTCAAGTTACCCTAAAACTCTCGAACTCTGGAGAATTGATGTATAAATTACCCAAAACTTAAGGCTGAACACAACTATTTATTTAGCTCATGATCTGGGGGTCAGTACTTTGGACTGGGCTCTGCAAAGTGGTTGATCTGCTATCTCAACTGGGCTCACTCATGCGTATGAAGTCAGTTGCAAGTTTAACTGGGAGTTGGTTGATTCAGGAGGACCTCAGCTGAGATGGTTTATCTCTTTTCTATGTATCTCTCATCATCTGGAAGCTAGACTAGACTTGTTCACAAGGCTGCTCATAAGGCTGTAAGAAACACTAGAGAGAACAAGTGCTAATTAATGCATAAACACTTTTAAGTCATGGTTTACATTGTGTTTACTCTTGTTCTGATGGCCAAAGTAAGTCACATGGTCAAACTCAGTGTCAGCATAGAATGGAACTATCCAAAAGCCTGGACACAAGAAGCCAAGAATAAATCAAATTCAGTTGTGCAAACAACCAACCATGATTTTTCTAGCATTATTTAAATATCACGCTCTATCATTTTCAGTAATTTTTGTGAGATGTGAACTTAAGTTCCTACTTATTTTTATTATCCAAATACTATCTCTTGGTTATCTTCTATCTTCCAAACAGGAATGGAAGAATTTTGTATATGTTATATGATCCTTACAACAATCTTACAGGGTGGATATTATCGTCTCTACTTCACAGATGCAGGAAAGGAGGCTCAGACAGTGAGTTGACCAGTCCAAGGCTGCCTCTGTTTCAGAAATGGCTGAGTTGAGATTTGAACCCAATTTCATCAGATGTCAAAGTTCAAGTTCTTGACAATCTGTTGAACAATTGCCTCTTTCCATATACAATTGTTTTACAAATGATCTGGCAAATGAGACGTCATTTGATTCATCTCAAAAGATGATGACTACTATATATACAATGCCACAAGCAAATATGTCTACAGTTGCTTCCTCAAGGGCCAGCAAAGCCAAACAGTGAAGACAACAAAAGGGCCCTGTTCAGGATTTGGACCTTTTCTGAAGTGGGGTGAGTAAGCCATGAAGGCCATGAGTGCTGTGGTCCATGTGGTCCTCTGCTGACATTCATGGTTGCTATGGACTTGCAAGGGGGTGTGGCAGGCACTCTGAAAAGAGAGAAAAACATTTTTTAAGGTGCCAAACCCAGCCTCCTAAGAGTTCCCTGCCTCACAGAGAGCTTGGGAGAACTATGTGCAGTGGTTTGAATGTGTGCCCCAAATTTCATGGGTGGAAAACTGAATCCCCAAAGTCATATGTGAATGGTATTTTAGAGGTGGCACCTGTGAGAGGTGATTGAGTCTTGATTAACCAATTTTTGGATTCATGGACTCATAGGTTATGAGGGGATGGCTTTGTTACAACAATGAGTTCTCTCTGGCTTCTTGTTTTGCCTTGCCATTATGATGCAGCTAAAAGACCCTCAACCAGAAACCAAGCAGTTGCTGGTTCCCTGATCATGGACTCCCAGCCTCCAGAAGTGTGAGTGAATACACTTCTATTCTGTACAAATTACTCAATCTCAACTGTTTTGTTATAGCAACAAAGAAATAGATTGAAACACCAAGACTGACAAAGGGATTAGAAGGTAAGGGGCCCTAGGGCATATAGGTGCTTTTGGATGACAGCCCTACAGGCAAAGACCTCAGATTCTCAACTTTCTTGTTCCATCTGCAGAAAACAAGCTGCTGTTGTATCTGGGCTCACCGAGCAGAGCTTCCTGAAGCTGAGCTCTCTGGACCAATCCTCTTTGCTCTGCTTGTGCCAGCCTTGTCCCAGAATGACCTGAAAAATTACAAGTCATAGATTTTTTTTTTAAACAAGAGTCTAGAGTGCCAGCATGGCTGGATCTGTGGGAAATGAGCAGGGACCAGAAGCAGAACAAGTTTGCTGCCCTAATTCATTGCATTGACAAGGAGACTTGATTAGTGCATTGCAGCGTGTAAGGTGTTGACTTACAGCATCTTATAATACTTTTATTACAGCCCTGGGAGCAAGGTCAGGTAGAGACAGCCACCTTTGTTTTGCAGATGAACGCACTGAGCTCAATGGATAACTTGCCCAAATAATTCATTGATTGGCAACTTGAATAAGGACATTCCTGGTTCTTTTCAGCACTGTGGTTTATGTATCTTTTGCTTTAAGTTCTCTTTTGTGATTAGTCTTACTTGGGTACCTTTAATTCCTAGAGTTGGAGGAAATGTGTTTCTGTAATTTAAACATGGAATCATCTTCCTCCCTGCTTTAATCCCTACAGCCAGAAACAGGACTCCAAAAATGACTCCTGCTCTGACTTATGTGGCCGTAATGGGACAAACAAGAAACAATATAGCAGTAACTACTTGTTTCTATTTTCCTGAATGCTGCTGGATACTTCTCAAAGAATATATTATTGAGTAAATGGACCTGAAGGAGAGATTCAGTAAGAAGTATCCAGGCTCTCATTGACCTCATTGACTTATCCTCAAGGCAACCAAGTTCTGTGACTCAAAAACGTCCAGTTCTTTCCTTGTGCACAGAGGACAACCCCATGTACTTCAGCATGCTCCAAGAATCAGCCACCATCTAAGCAGGCATGTCCCCTGTATTGTCATCTCACCTTGGTTTTGAGCAACTGATCCACCCAAATTCCCCCATCCCCATCTCCTGTTCATTTGAGATACACTTCCCACTTGAAATTTTCTCTATTTCTCTTCTCCTGAGGAAAATCCTTTCCTTTCCCAAAGTTCAACTCAGATAAAACCCTACTCCTTCCTGTCTTCCCAAACTAGTCAAAGGTGACTATACTTTTCATGGGTTAATCAAAAACCCCCAGAATCATCTTTCACTGTCTTATGTCACATATCTGGTCCATCAGAAACCATATGACTCTATCTAACAAAGCTTCCATCTCACTACCTCAGTCTTATTGTGTCTGCTCCAAACACAAAGCCCCCTTAGGAACATTTTTCTTTTGGACAGGCAGAGTGGACAGTGAGAGAGAGAGACAGAGAGAAAGGTCTTCCTTTTCTGTTGGTTCACCCCACAATGGCCACTGTGCACTGCGCCGATCCGAAGCCAGGAGCCAGGTGCTTCCTCCTGGTCTCCCACGGGGTGCAGGGCCCAAGCACTTGGGCCATCCTCCACTGCCTTCCCGGACCACAGCAGAAAGCTGGACTGGAAGAGGAGCAACCGGGACAGAATCCGGCGCCCCAACCAGGACTAGAACCCAGGGTGCCGGCACCACAGGCGGAGGATTAGCCTATTGAGCCACGGCGCCGGCCAGGAACATATTTGTTGATATGATCATATCATGCATTTTGTGTTACAGGATAGGCACCCTTCCAAAATTCAAAACTTTTTGAACACTGACATGATGCTGTAATTGGAAAATTCCACATTTGACTTCATGTGACAGATCATGTCCAGAATGCAAATGCACTAAAAATATTGTATAAAATTACCTTCTGGCTATATGTATAAGGTAAATTTTGTGTTGGAACTTGGATCCCATTCTCAAGCTATTTCAATATATATGAGTATATGCAAATTTCATATAAAGGATATGCAACCAGTAGTTATTTTTGCTATACAGGTATACTCTTTCAGAATATGGATAATCATTCATTTAGCTTTGCATAATAATGATACCAGTTCATGTATGAATGGTATTTTACAGTTCACAGGCATTTTTATTTTCACATATTGTACCACTTTACAGATGCAGGAAGAGGCTTAGAGGGGTTGCTTGTCACAGCCAAAGACACAGTTCTCCCAGGTGGGAAAACCGGGCCTTTAGGTTCTGAATTCATTGCCTTGTGCCCAGCAGACATTCACTGAGCAGTCTTTGAAAACATGTCTTTACCCTTCCTAAACAAGCATATGGGGACATGGAGGGCCCATATGGGAGCAGATTGAACTTCTATCTGTTCTTAACGTGTGCAACAGGGCAATTTAGTCATTTAAATAGCATGGTGACCAGTCAAGACACTCTCCAAAGGTTCTGTTTTCCTTTATATGCATTCCTCAAAGGGATCTGAGGGCTTTTTCTCGCCTGCAGTAATATACATAGTAGCCTCTATTCTATACCAGCAACTGGGTAGTAATTGTACATGCATGTTTATATATGAAAAATTTGTGTATTTTCAGTTATTGTACCAAACAGGAAGAAAGAAGGGAGAGAAGGAAAAAGGAAAGGAAAGGGAAGCGAAGGGAGAAAGGAAGAAAGAGTGAGCAAAAGAAGGAAAAAAATTTAATGCAGAACATGAGCGCATTTAGCTTCACAGTTAAGATGCCAGTTAAGATGTCTGTGTGTCACACCAGAGTGTCTGAGTTTGATTCCTTGTTCGACTCCTGACTTCAGCTTCCTACCAGTGAAGACCCTGGGAGGCAGCAAGTGGTGGCTCAAATAGCTGAGTTCATGTCATCCATGTAAGAGATCTGGATTGAATTTCTGGCTCCTAGCTTAGACCTGGCTGTTGCAAGCAATTGGTGAATGAAACAGTGGGTGATCTTCCTCTCTTCCTATCTTCCTCTCTCTCTCTCCACTAGCTTTGTCTCTCTCTCAAAAAAATAAATGATTTGAATGCAAATATTTATCCTAGAGCAAATCATTTATAATGCTCATATCATGTACCATGTTGACGGATGGACATAGATACAACCAAGCAACTTGTGAGTAAGAACCTTGTCCTGAACTACAAGGAAGATGAAGGCAATGTTATTTTTCAAATGCACTCATTCAAATGAGATAGAACAATCAACTGGGGGTCTTCGACACTTCCATGGTGTAATTGGAGTATAAGTCCTTCCTGCTCTCCTCCTGCCTCAATGTGGGACCTTAAACAAATTATTTACTGTCTCCATTCCCAAATTTCCTATTAGTAAAATGGATACAATAACTATTCCTACTTTGGTGGATTCTTGTAAGGATTAAATGGCCTAAATATATGTAAGGTGCTTAGAACAGTACCTACAAAAATAATATCAGTAACTGTTAATTATAAAATATATAGAAAGCTATTCGATGCTCTCATCAGAAAATAAACGCATTAACACTCACAGACACTGACAAAGAATAATAGGGGAGTTGGGGCTGTCCCCTAAGTGCACAGTGGGCCTCAGTTTTTGTTGTTGAAGCATCACAAAGCATAGCAGGTCTTGTGCTAGATCCAAAGCCCCAAGAATGCTCAAGGCTGGCACACAGCATCTCCACTGGCTTCATAAACAACTAATGGCCCTGAGGGTCTTCTGCCAGTCAGGTGGCAAACTGACATTTAATTGTGCAGGCTTCCATGCCAATGGCCTGGTGATAGAATCCAGAGAGAAATACAGGGACAATGCTGAGTGGCACCTGTTATGAGATGAAGCCAATTCTCCACCTGGAGCTGTGTCCTCGTGTGTTAGCTGCCTTGGAGTGTGGAGATGCCAGTCATAAAGCCCCAGCAGCAATGCTGGGGGCAGCTGGATAGACACTCCTCACATCATTCATCTCCGCCGCCTTTAAGAGGTGTTTGTCACTTACTAGAGCACAGCTGGTCTCCCTGGAGGGGCACTGTTTGTGAGAACCAGGAGCAGTCATGCTCCAGACAGCTGGGAAGGCCC
Source organism: Oryctolagus cuniculus (assembly GCF_964237555.1). Taxonomy (NCBI): domain Eukaryota; kingdom Metazoa; phylum Chordata; class Mammalia; order Lagomorpha; family Leporidae; genus Oryctolagus; species Oryctolagus cuniculus. The sequence continues at coordinate 41,187,085 of NC_091442.1, forward strand.
CAGCCCTGTCTCAGCCAGACAGGTGCAGTGAAGTACTCCTCGGTGTGGGTGAGCAAGCTTGCTCCACATCTGGCTTGAGGAAGGCATGAGCAGATGCCCGCCTGTGGCCACATTGCTGAGAGAGTGTTTGACATTGGCTGGCCCTGGGCGGATCATGTAGGGTATGGGGCCATTAGGTATTTGTCACCCTCAGGCCTCACAGGAATCTGGCTGAAGGCTGTGTGTTAGGTGCTGTGGGAGGGCTTGGAAATCAGAGGAAGCTGTACACAGCTGGAGATGGGGCTGGCACAAGCTTGGTGATTTGCCTGGGGGCGACACGATAGTCTTTTATCTTCTCTCTGTTTCCCCAGTGGGAAGACGATCTGCATTCCTCACTGTCTTTGGACAATGTCTTCCTACTGGTGGAGTTGGTATCAGACGCTTCTTCCATTTTGGAATCAGTTATTTCTAAGTAGGGAATTTCTCTTTGTTCTATCAGGTTTTCAGGGTTCTTGTTATAGTCACTGACTGCTTAAGGAAAGGCTTTAAATCCCATTCAAGTTGTTGGAAAAGTCCATTTCCTCGCAGACATTAAATAAGTTTGTTGGGAGCCTCCTGCACTTCTTTGGTACAGGCCTCTCTCCATAGGCCACGTTCCACGGCATGGAAGCTTACTTCCTCAAAACCAGTGAATTAGACTTGCTCCCTTTCCCCTTTGCTGGTTTTGGAGAAGCAATGCTATGAAGCATGGCCTTATTTAAAGACAACTACACAAAGCAATAATTCTATTTTGTTTTAATGGGCAAACAAATCGTAAGGATATCATTTGCACAACAAAAATAAAAAAGCAGTGAGAGCAAGAAATGGAGACATATAGAAATAGTTTTATGAACTATTAAAATTAATTCAAACTAAATTTTTAGTTAATTTATTAATTATAATCTGAAAGCAAACACACACAAATATTGTGAAAGAAATGATGTGAGAATTAAAATGGCACCCTAAAAATGCATGTTCAATACAAAAGAATGTATGAACAGAAAAGAGAAACAAAAAAATCAGAGAAAATGTATAACAGAAGGGCTAACATAAATAATGATTTTATTAGCTTTATTAGCTCTAAGTGTATTAAACATCTTGATCAAAAGGGAGAGATTGACAGAATAGTATTAAGGAAGTGTTATTTGATCCCAGACTGTATATAAGACACAAACATCAGACTCAGAGACGGAAATACTTTGAACATTATCAGTAACTGTGACAAATATATAAACCAATATAAGATTGTTAACAATAGGGGAAGTTGGAGGGACCAGCACTATGGCATGGTGAATAAATCCACCGCCTGCAGTGCCGGCATCCCAAATGAGCACCGGTTCGAGTCCCAGCTGTTCCACTTCCGATCCAGTTCTCTGCTATGGCCTGGGAATGCATAGATGGCCCAAGCCCTCAGGCCCCTGTACCCACAAGGGAAGCCCAGAAGAAGCTCCTGGCTCCTGGCTTCGGATCAGCGCAGCTCTGGCCATTGTAGCCAATGGGAGAGCGAACCAGCAGATGGAAGACCTAGCTCTCTCTGCCTCTCTTTCTTGCTCTGTGTAACTATCAAACAAAATAAATAAATTCTTAAAAAATTAAAAGAAAAAGGAGGATAGAGAGTGACAGTGATGGATGGAGGGAATCTATGGTGGGAAGTATCATTGTGCTCTTAAAGCTGTATGCGTGAAGTACAAAAAAAGTTATTTCAAAAATTAAAGAAAAAAAGAAAGGAAAGAAGGAGAGAGATTTGAGGGAGGAAGGAAGGGTTACCTTCTTAGAAATGTATCTATTAAATTCTTGTCTTTAACTTAATAAAAATTTTAAAATAAAGGGGCTGGTGCTGTGGCATAGTGGATAAAGCCACTCCCAGCAATGTCGGCATCCAATATGGGTGTCGGTTCTAGCTGCTCCATGTCTGATCCAGCTCTCTGCTATGCCCTGGGAAAGCAGTGGAAAAAGGCCCAAGTCCTTGGGCCCCTGCATCCATGTGAGAGATCCGGAGGAAGCTCCTGGCTCCTGGCTCCTGGCTCCTGGCTTTGGATCGGCCCAGCTCCGGCCATTGCAGCCGTCTGGGGAGTAAACCAGCAGATGGAAGACCTCTCTCTCTCTCTCTCTCTCTCTCTCTCTCTCTGCCTCTCCTCTCTCTGTGTAACTCTGACTTTCAAATATTTAAAAAAAAAAAAAAAACTAAATTTAAAAAAGAAAAAAAGAAGGTCTAATGTCATCATAGATGTACAAATCTCAATAATATCCTAGCAACAGAATCCAGCAACATATAAAAAGGATTATACACCATTATCTCGTGGGATTTATTCCAGGAATGCAAAGTTCTATAATATAAGATTGAGATACTAATACTAACCTGTACTATAGTTCTAAATAGTAGCAACAAATAATTAAAAACTGATTTTACTAATGATGGCAACAAAAGACATAATTTTAGTAAAGAAAGTACTGAAATAAATAGTTTTAAAAGGGGCAAGTATTCCGTGCAGGGATTAAGATGAAACTGGAGATCCCTATACCCCAAATCGGAGTGCTAGAAGTTGATCTCTGGCTCAGCTTCTGAATCCAATTTCTGTTGATGCACATCCTTAAGAAGCAGCAGGTGACAGCTGAAGTAGTTGCATTGGGTTCCTGCACCCACATAGGAAACACGGATTGAATTCTGAGCTGCTGGCTTTGGCCTAGTCCAGCTTCAGCTGTTTCAGGCATCTGGAGAGTGAACCAATGGATAGAAGACCTCTCTCACTTGCTCGCTCTTTGTCTCCCTCTCTGCTTTTCAAATAAAAATAGATTAATTGATTTAAAAAATTTAAGTTTGTAGAAAATGGAATTAAAAAATAACTGAAAATTACAAAACTTCAGTAAAAGAAAATAAAGACATCTAAATAAATGAAAAGATACCTTGTATTCATGATTAGAAATCTTACTGTGGGTAAGATGGCACTACTCTCCAAATCGATCTATAATACAACACTGTCTCTATTTAAAAAAAAAGCTGGCTCTTTAAAATAAAATTTAGTAAGCTGATCCTAAGTTTCTTATGAAAAGGCAAAGGACCCAGAAAATACAAATTACTAATAATCAAAACAATCTTGAGAAAGAACAAAGCTGGGAGCACTCACATTTTCCGATTTCAAACTTACTGTGAGGGTATGACCACTCAAAACTGGGCAGTACTAGTACAAGGAAAGACATATAGATCAATAGAATCTCAAAAGTTAAAAGAGAAGAAAGAGAAGGAAGGAAGGAAGGAGGATGCAGGCAGGGAGAGAACTATCATTATATTCTTAGAATTGTATCTATGAACTACATGAAATCCATTCTCTTTATATTAATAAAAATACCAAAAAAGACCTACTTGAGTAAAAAAGAGTTAGGTTCAAAAAAATAACTCTTATGCTTATGATCAATTGAATTTTTTTACCAAAGAAACCTTTTATTTAAGGAATACAAATTTCATAAGTACAACTTTAGGAATATAGTGATTCTTCCCACCATACCTGTCCTCCCACCCACACTCCTACCCTTCACCCTCCTCCCTCTCCCATTCCCAGTCCCATTCTCAATTAAGATTAATTTTCAATTAGCTTTGTACACAGAAGACCAACTCTATACTAAGTAAAGATTTCAACAATTCACACACACAATAAAAAACTGTTTGAGAACAGGTTTTACAGTTACCTCTCATAATACAACTCTTTGAAGATAGGCCCTGCATGGGGAGTTAGTGCACAGTGACTCCTGTTGTTAACAATTAACACTCTTATATATGATGTCAGTGACCACCTGAGCTGCCTAGGCTAGGAAGCCTTTTGAATCCACAGTCTCCATCAGTATTTTAGACAAGGCCATAAGCAAAATGGAAGTTCTCTCCTCCTTTCAGAGAAAAGTATATCCTTCTTTGATGGTCATTTCTTTCTGCTGGGGTCTCACTCAAAAAGATCCTTCATGTGGGATATTTTTTTGTCATAGTGTTTTGGCTTGTCATGCCTGAAATGCTTTCTTGGGCTTTTCAGCCATACCAGGATGCTCTGACCTTGACTGAATTTTAACAAGATAATTTAATAGGAAAAGAATGGTCTTTTCGACAAATGGTATCAAAACAAGTGGATATTCATAGACAAAAGAATGAAGTTGGATCCCTACCTCCCATCAGAAACACAAATGACCAAAGAAAAAAATAAGTAAACTTGGTTTCACCAAAATTATAAACTTCTGTATTTCAAAAGACATAATTAAGAGAGGAAAAAGCAATCCACAAAATGGAAGAAAATATTTTCAAAACAGATATCTTGAATGAGACTTGTACCCAGAATATATAAAGAATTCATAACAGTATAGTAAAGAGACAATCCAGTTTCTTAAATGGGGCTAATGATTTGGAATGACATACACACAAAGGCCAATAAGCACATGAGAAGATGGCCAACATCATTAGTCATTAGAGAAATGCAGATGAAAACCGCAATGAGGTTCTACTTTGTACCCTGTAGGAGGCTATAATGAAAAAGACAAGGTAATAACAAAGGTTTTCAAGAATGTGGAAAAACTGGAACCCTCATACACTTCCAATGGGACCATAGAGTGGTATAGTTGCTGTAGAAGAATGCCTTGCAGTTTTTCAAAAGATTGAAGATATGAGTCACCACATTCCAAGTCCACACAAAAACTTGTACACTGATGTCATAGCAGCATTGTTCATAATAAGCAAAAAGTGGAAACAGCCTAAACATTCATCAGTTTATGAATGGATAAGCAAAATTGGGGCAACTCAAATAATGAAATATTATTCAGCCATATAAAGGTCTGAGGTATTGACACATTCTATGATATTGATGAACCTTGAAAGCATTGTGCTCAGTGGGAGCAGCCAAACACAAAAGGTCACATTTTGTAAGATTCTGTTTATGAGAAATGTCCAAGACTGGCAAAACTGTGAGAATATAGAATAGACCAGTAGCTTCCATGGGCTAGGGACAGGAGAAATAGAAACTGCTAACGCATATGATATTTCCTTCTGGGTGTATGAAAATGCTCTGGAATTACAGAGTAATGTCGCACAACTTTGGGAAGATACTGAAAACTATTCTATTGAACTTTTCAAAAGGATGAATTTTATGATATGTGAATTCTATCTCAATTTTTAACAGGTTCGTGAACTAATGAGTGGAAAGAATCTTGAAGTGTGAGAAATACAGATATAACCATATAAAATGCATGCTTCTTATTAGCATCAGGATCTTTTTTTAAAATTTCCAATTAAACATTTGTCTGCACAGACCATAAGTATTCAAATTTTTTCCCACAAATGCTTAGAATATTTTAAAACTTATGTCTGAGTAGGATAGGAGTTCAGACATCTCTAACTTTTCAAAGCTACTCAAGAAACAAATATATTTCTGTTTGGGGTATAAAGTGGTACAATCATTGTGTGGCATCTTTTTTTTTTTAAAGTCTGCTAATTATTTTTTTTAATTTATTTGACAGATAGAGTTAGTGAGAGAGAGAGACAGAGAGAAAGGTCTTCCTTCCATTGGTTCACCCCCCAAATGGCCGCCACAGCCAGAAATATGCTGATCCGAAGTCAGGAGCCAGGTGCCTTTTCCTGGTCTCCCATGTGGGTGCAGGGGCCCAAGCACCTGGGCCATCCTCCACTGCCTTCCTGGAGAGAGAGCTGGACTGGAAGAGGAGCAACCGGGACTAGAACCCGGTGCCCATATGGGATGCCGGCGCCGCAGGTGGAGGATTAACCAAGTGAGACACGGCACCAGCCGCGGCATCTTCTTTTAAAAATTAAGCACATATCTACTCCAGGACATAGTATTTTCAGTTTATAAATATTTTCTAAAAATAAATGAAGGAATATGTCCACAAAATAAATGAGAACATACACAAACACTTTAGGGATGATAATCCAAACTGGCAGTAACTGGATAGTATAACAGAAGAACGAAGAAATTGGTGATATATTCGTGCAGTGGACTGTTATTCAGCAACAAAGATGAACGGACTATCAAAATAATACCATTTAATTCATCAACACTAAGTTGCGCAGAGGAAGCTGAAAGAAAGATAACACACACTATATGGGAACAGGCTACCCGGCTTTATGGTAACAGAAAATGATAGTTTCTCACAGAACAGAGAATTGAGTAGGAAAAGGCAAGTGATAACTTTCTGGAGAGAAACAAAAATGTTCTTTGTCTTATTTTGGGTAGTGGCTATGTGGTTGCATAGGATAATTTAAATTCATTAGCTAATTTATGTGATCTAACATACTTTTACTGTATGCAATTTATTTATCAAAACTGAAGTGTTGCACGATTATAGGTTGCTGTTTAAAATCTTAGATAACTCTGATATGCAACCACATTTAGGAAATCATCTAAGAACTTTTTCCTTAAGGGTCAGGGATAGCCTGTATGGGAGTTTCTGTCCACCAGGATTTTTTTTTATATACTTAGAGTAATTAGCTTCCGGTAGTATCAGCCTCCACTGCCTAAAAAAGCACTGTTTTAAAGAATTAAGTGGTATATTTAATTTATTATATAATTGCAAATCCAGTTCTCTTCTAAGACTTTAATTTCCATCAGCTGTCTCCTCAGGCCAGAATCTGACAAATTTCTGTACCTATGTGATTTCTCTAAAATTTCCAGTACACACTGAGGATATAATTCCAAGACAGAATTGACATTTAGGGGAGCACATTGTCACCGTGTCTGTGCTGTGACTGTCGTAGCTGCACTTAGAATAGTACATGAGGTTTATGTTTACAAGTTGGGCAGAAGAGAACATCAAAGGACTAAGACAAAGCTGCGGGTCACCTTACTTTATGGAGAAGGCAGCGGTGCAGCAGCTGTCCTGAAAATTCTACTCTCAGAGAAAGCCGTAGATCCACTGCCAGAGACACAAGGTCACAGACCCCTCCCATGCCTCTGAGTCTTTTTTAGAGGGGGAGATTGAAAAGCACTGCTAGTAAAGCATACCTCGGGGAGCCTTGGGACAACACTCCAGCAGAATGTCAACTAACTGTGGAGCTCAAAGTGACAACTTTGACCAAGAACGTGGAAAAACCGGAATGCAGAACCCCTACGTTAAAGGAAGAAGATACTATACTTTAGTGAATTGCAACACACTAATTGCAGAAGCAATTCACCATACACTCTCACTCTTGCCCCCACACACACACACACACACACACACACACACACACGGAAACAAGGTTCAAGTATGAGCCATTGATTGGTATTGCAACTGCTGGGTGACGTAAATGCTTGAAGTTTGCAAGGAGAGTGGTCAATTTGTATTTTTCAATAAAAATATTGACAACTTTAACTGAGCTTATACTATGTGGCAGATACACAGCAAGCCCTCAACAGATGCTAGTTTACTGTCATTAAAGTTGTCAGGTGGAGTACATAGTTGGTAATCAGTAATGTTTCTTTCTTGCACTTTTCTTTCTTCCCTTCCCCTCCTGTGGAAGGTTAAAATATCCACAAAATCGTAACTCGTGCCATTCAATGGTAGCATCCATTTGCCTACAACTTGAGCCTGAGCTGGATTTTTAACTTGCTTTGGTATCATCCAACTTCTGTGTTTAGACATCAAATAGCCTTTCAGTGTCTGTTTATGCCCTTTTGGAATGGTGCTGGCATGTGAAGAAGCCTAAGCAAGTTTTCTGGAGCTATGTGGCCCGGCTCCAGACAGCACTAACTTGTCAGCCGCAAGAGAGAGGTAGCCTTAGCTCTCAGCCTCAATTAAGCCTCAAGATAGCTGCGGCCACAGAGCGACCTCGGGCAGCACCAGCGAAAGAGCCACATGGATGCGCACAGCCCAGATGGCGAGCCACGGAATAACAACCACTGTTTTAGGCTCCTGGATTTTCAGAGTTTTTATGCAGAAATAGATAACTGACACACGGTCCCCTTTTCTTTTCAATACCAGTGAGTATGCAAATGATTTGAATTCATTATAAAGAGCTCAGACTTAAGAGTGAGAAGACAGTGGGAAAAGCCACAATTTTCTAACAGAAGATTGTTCAACTGCTTCCTGGCAGTTCCAGCTGAGCTGATTCCACTGGAGCAATGGACAGGTGTGGTTCCTTCTTGTCTTGACAAGCGGGTTGCGTGCCCATCTCATTAACTTCCATTAATGGTCTGCAGTTGCCCATTATTGTAACTGAAATACAAAATGAAGAATTGAATGGAATATGATCCATTTAATTGCACTGTATAGACATGGCATATAGAAAACTGCAGCTTAAAGAGAAAAATTCCAAAGTATCCCTTAGCATCAGAGAAAATATGCACTGTGCAATTTTTATGGTAAACCATTAAAAACTGCTTATGTTAAACAATTAAAAACACAAGTCCTCTGAATTTCAAACCACCTGTTTTTTGATCAATAATATCATAAGTATTCTCATTTTTCAAGGATTCAGCACCACTTAAATGATTAGTCTTCCCAAATAACTGTAATTGGGAGGTACAATTTTGTCCATTTTATAGATTAGGAAACTAAGTTGTGCTTCTCTTAGCTTGCTTCCCAAGCTCTCAAAAATAATCAATAGCTTAATTTAAATACAAATGGAAGTTTTTTTTTTAAGATTTATTTATCTATTTGAAAGTCAGAGTTACATAGAGAGAGGAGAGGCGGGGGTGGGGGGGGAGAGAGAGAGAGAGAGAGAGGTCTTCCCTCCACTGGTTCACTCCTCAATTGGCTGCAATGGCCGGAGCCTCACTGATCCGAAGCCAGGAGCCAGGAGCTTCTTCCAGGTCTCCCATGAGGGTGTAGGGGCCCAAGAACCTGGGCCTTCTTCCATGCTTTCCCAGACCATAGCAGAGAGCTGGATCAGTTGCAGAAGAGCAACTGGGACTTGAACCCACGCCCATATGGGATGCCGGCACTGGAGGTGGCGGCTTTACCCGCTATGCAACAACACTGGCCCCAACAGTTTTTTAGAGTTCTTCACCAGCTCTAAATGCTTTAACTTGGGTCCAGAATTGAGGTTCCCAGGTTCTTGAGCAATGAAAACAACACTCAGTTTCCAAAATGGGCTTAGAGATGTATTCAGAGGGAAATTCTTCTACCTCTCTCTGTTAAATGTCCAAGCCCAATGACAAGCCTTTGCTTCACTATAAAGATAGAGTAAGGTGAACGAACCTCTGCCTCTAATGTTTCTAATGTGACTTGAGAGGCAGAGGCTGAAACATAAAGGAAGGCACCCTCATAAAACCACTCGCTGACTCACTCCTAAAGGTGAGAGCTATTTCTCCCCAGAGGATGCTCCTGGAGATAAGCAGATGATGCTTTCCCTCGGGTCCAGGTTCTTTAAAGACATAAGACGTGCACCTCTCAAAGTGGCGGTTCTTAATCCAGGCTGAGCATAGAATTATTTTAGGATTCTACTGACTCATTCTTTATAATTCTTACTTAATCTGTTCAACTTTCCACTTTTGGTAATGCCCTAGGTCACAATTAGTCTATCAATTAGTTTCCCACTGGTTGAGCACCTGCCATCTTTGTTGTAATAAATTACATCTTTGTTGTAACAAATAAAAAATAAATACCTTGGAGGTAAAGCAAAACATAAAGCAATATTTTAGGCATATTATATCTTGGAAGAGATACACATTTCTTTAGAACTAAGTATGAATTTGTTAGGTAAGACAATGGGCAAAACTGTATAAGATCTATCTTGCTATATCTCAACTTGCAGCTTTATGTACTATGTGCCTGTTTCGAAGAACAAAAATGGCCCCATTCTGTTAAAGAATCTGTAATTATTTACTCCCACAGAGATTAACAGTCATACTGTAGATTAAATCTAGAAAATGCTGTTTGCATCTAGTTCTAAGATCTCCTGGCATGAGGAGATCCAGACCAAGCACAAGTTTGCAAATACAAGCTTCCAGACCCAGAAACAAAGTCTCTCCTTTGAACATGAACCAATACATAACTAAGTATCTGCATATCCCACAATCTCTCTTCATCATAGTAGACACCTGTGGTAGATACCTAAGGACCACCAAAGCTCCAGTCAAGACCTATTGCCCTACACTGATGTCCTTTTCCAAGTCTCTCCATCTGGTGCCCTAACATGTATCTAATGCCCGGATGTTAAGATGGTTCAAAGCATGTATGGCTATTTGTGATATCATCAACCAAAATGATTTCGCCACTTATCACCCTATCACAAAGGGCCCCAAACTGTAGAAACTCCTCACATGTTTATAGAGTTAAGTCACAATGAATGACCACAGACTTCTTTATAGATCAAAACTGTGCTCTAGTCATCAAGTTTCAAACACTGCAACAGCCCCTGGAGAATTAGCTATCTTTATCTAGAATTCCAAGTCTCAATCCTCAGATTCCCAGATTATTTTAGATTGTGAGCCTCTAAATCATATTGTATTTTCATGGAAACATCTATTTTTCTGTCTTTATAGAGGAAACAAGAAAAGAAATCATCCCTTAGAATGTCCACTCACCACAGAATACTCATGCCATTCTCTGGTGTCACCCACTTACCAGATTTCTCTTGATCTTCTTGATGCAAATAAATTGATTTTTTGTAGATTTTATACTCTATGAAGTTTCACTGTGTCCATTTAAAAAAGGAATTCAGTATTGCCAAGAACATTTCCCCAGCACACTCCCATTATTCTACAGCACAATCAGAAACAAGGTCCTTTGACTTGAGATCCAAAAGCCTTCTTGGCAATGTCATAATCATTTTTGATAATCACTCAGTAAGTGTTGAAAATTAAAGATGTGAGGGATGAAAAACCACACATTTAGTCAATTCAACTGTGCTCTCCCTTCTATCCAAGAAGAACATTATAAAATCTTAGCTCTCCTAAGTATGGCAAGACAGAGGCTGTCTCACAGCTGTTTCTCTTATATCAAGGAAAAAACTATGCTAAGCCCAGTTCTACACTGGAACACAGGAGAATAAGCAACTGCAATACAGAGCCAATCCATTCAATCAATAAGTCTCACTCTATGGATCCTTCTTTTTTTTTTCTATTTCACTAACAAATATGAAGATCTAATATTCATTGAGTGCTTAACACGTGCCAAACCAACTAGAAGTGTTTAGGCACATGTACTCATTTTTCACCTTCAAAATAACCAGTGGAGAGAGTTTTATCAGTATCTAGAGCTCACCTATGAGGAAACTGAGTCATAGCACAGATCGTTTAACTTTATCAAAGTAAGGTTGCAAATTAGTGGTGAAAATTGGATTAAACCCCGGCTGTGTGGGTGCCCTATGCTTGTACTGTTTCCTCGCCTCACACACAAGACAAGGGCAAGGCAGGTGACTTTTAGAGACAGGGTACATTGTTTCCCCCTGGATGTGCTTGTATTTTATGCTGGCAACACAGCCAAATATTACATTTCCAATGTTTCATACCCCTCAGACATGAATCGTGGTGGCTTCCATCTGACAGAGCAGATTGCACTATCTTCCAGAAATATAGTCTGTAACAGGTTTCCTGGAGAACGGGATAGGAACCACAGATGCCCTCGTCTTCTTCCTGCTGCCCACTTGGAATAAGTTCAACTGGTGCCAAATTGTTCCTGCACTTTTTCAGTTTGGACCATGACGGAGTGTCCATTCTATCACAGAGCTGGTTCCAGACACTGCCAGGCACACAAGCCCTCCCGTTATTCCTGTCCTGTCACTTTCAAGTTTCACTGCTGAAGCCGGAGCTAGTTCTATTAGTAGTTGTTAGTAAAAAGCGAAGGAAGAAGGTGGCATATTTCTGGAGGTCAATGCAGAGGATTATCTTGGGAAATCACACATTAAGCATGATGTGGTAGGTTGAAGAAAATGGCCACAATGTTGCAATTCTTTTCATCAAGGGACTGGGTTCATTAGTCCACTCCTTAATCCAGAGTGTCCATGTGCTGTACTTGGAACACTGGTTCCTTAGAAGGAAAGGAGCTTATGGGGCTAAAAAGGTGTCTCTCTCTTAGAGTTTAAGCTGTCTGCTTTCTAGGCCATTCTTCAGGTAGAAAATGCGCATAACTTCATCTTCAAAAAAAACTCCACCATGCTTTCAGAGCCAGTGACTTTTCTCATGGGCCAACCCTACAGAAGGGTGACCATGCTGCCATGTGGGGAGGTACCACAGTCATGAGTTGCGGGAGATGTTGGATGGGCTGTGGGCAGATGTTGCGTGAATGAGTAAAAGTGTTTTATTCATGCTTCAGGCTTCTTTGGAATATTACAGTGTGGCACTCTGAGGAATACAGAGAAAGGAAATCTGGCTTCTCAGACCATTATGAAAGTGTATTTGTCAAGAGAGAGGGGTAGAACATCTTTCACTGAACAGCTAGATTGATTTATTGATTTTTTTCTCAGTTTTAAATATGTAAGCACACAGGCTCCATTTCCATTTCTACTCTTATCCAAGTACCTATAAGTGCTAGAGGTTGGCTAAATAGGTAGGTATAGGCAAAGAACACCAGGAAACATTGCCAAAAGTATTTCTCAAACATTAAGGATGCGATGAATTACTTGGAATTTTTCAAAAATGCAGGCAGTGATCCCCTATTTGCTAATAGACTCCCAGGAGAAGCCCGTGCTGCCAGTGCTGGGACAAAACTTTAAGTAGCAAGGTTGCCAAACACATTCGCAAGCTTTTGTTTTTATTTTATTTTTACCAGAAGAACCATTAGAAGTTCTTGAGGGATTTCAAAGGACAGATTTTCGTTTCGGAAAAAGCACAGTAGCTGAGACGTAAATGATAAAGAGCTGAGGAGTTTGCAGACAACACTGGGCAGGCAAAGAAGTAAACACATTCAGAGATATTTAGAAGAGGAGCTCTGTGAGACTGTGTAAAGGAAGGAGACAGCAGAAGGACCCCAGGAAGGGCAAAGCCCAGCAGAGTGAATGGATAAATAAATGCATCAACGGATTACCTCTCTGTCATCCTCCCAACAAAGCATTCAGACTAGCAGGACTCAGGGTAGTTGGAGTTGTGTATGAGTTCAGAGAGTCGAGTGGCTTTCTTCCATCCCTTTGTAGATAGTTGGAAGCCATTTTCACCCAAATTATCTTTAACATTCCTTTTTTCTCCTCCCAAAGAACTGAAGCGATAGAAGCTGTAGCAGTTATAATTATAACCATCTCCATTCTTCTGCATTTGGGAAGGCCATCTGAGCACGTTCTTCCTTTAATTAAGTGGCTGTGACTGTCAGCTGCTCTTCTCACAATTTCTCCAGTGCCCAAGTGATTAAACGTGGAACACTCCCGCTTTGGAGCAGCCCTCGGAGGCGGGAGAGCCTTACATCCCACAGGAAAGTGCCCTCTCCTGGGGGCTACCCTCTCAGGAGAGACTGCCTTGCAGAGATAGGGCTCTTGAGAGTGTTTCCTGGCCACAGAGGGACTTTCACTTTCTTTGAGTTACAGGGACAAGATTCAAGGTCCTGCTGGGTTAATCACTCAGCTGCACCTGCTGCAGAGGCACACGGCCCCACAGGAGCTGCAACCTCCAGGGAGCCATGGTTCTCTCCAGCAGCACACAGCATGCTGGGATTCCATGCCTACAATGGGTTTGCTCTCTGCAAATCCTACCCCCAGCTTCCTCCTCTCCCGCTGTGAAACAGGCGATACCTGGTAGAGTATCCAGCCTAAATTCAGGGAATCTGTCTAGCTTTCTCATAAATACCCAGGGAATATGTTTAAATAAATGCAGAGCACTTAATTTTTTTTAAAGATTTATTTATTTGAAAGTCAGAGTTATACAGAGAGAGGAGAGGCAGATAAAGAGAGAAATCTTCCATCCTCTGCTTCACTCCCCAAATGGCCGCCACTGCTGGCGCTACGCAGATCCGAAGCCAGGAGCCAGGTACTTCTTCCTGGTCTCCCATGCAGGTGCAGGGGCCAAGAACTTGGACCATATTCCACTGCTTTCCCAGGCCATAGCAGAGAGCTGGATAGGAAATGGAGCAGCTGGGACTCGAACTGGCTCCTATGGGATACCGGCTCTGCAGGTAGCTGCTTTACCCACTATGCCGTAGCACCAGCCCCAAATGCATAGCACTTAAAAAATATTTATTTGAAAGGTAGAGTTACAGAGAGAGGAATAGAGACAGAAAAAGAGATCTTCATCTGCTGCTTCATCCGGATCTCCCACGCGAATGATGGGGACCTGAGCACTTGGGCCATCTTCCACTGCTTTCCCAAGCACACTAGCAAGGAGCTGGAGCAAAAGTGGAGCAGCTGGGACTTGAAGTGGTGCCCACATTGGATGCTGGTTTTGCATCCAACCATTAATTAATGCGAATTAATGGTAATTAATTTAGTGAATTTAGAAATGAAGAGTTCACAATGTTACCATACCATTAATTAATGGTAATTAATTACCATTAATGCGCATTAATGATAAGGGTGGCTTTACCCCTTAACTTGGTGCATCACATAGTTCTCATTCACACTCTGTGTGATGGTCCCACTAATGGCTGCCTTCATTTACATAAACATCTTTATCTTCCTCAAATCTCCCTATCCTACTTGCTGCTTTAGAACTTATATCAAATATTTATGTGTCTTTATTTCCTGACTGTGAGCCACTTCATCATCCTTCCCATAGAGCTTTGTTCTTCATGACACCTGCTTCCTCCCACAACCCCCACGGACCCCCGTGGCCTTCTCCCTCTACAGTCGCCCCGTAGCACTGTCAGACTCAAGTTTAATTCACGGCAGCCCTTGTTTCTCCCTTATTCTGTAGCATCCTCACAGAGGGCTTTTATGTTATACCTCAGCATTTGCTTTGCCTGGATATCTGATTTAAGAGAAGGCCCAGCATGAAAGAAAGAGGTGCCTTTCTCTGAAGGGAGGAGAGAACTTCCACTTTGCCATGGCCTTGTCTAAATAAGGTTGGAGTTTGTGGACTCAAGAGGCTTCCATAGCCTTGGCAGCTCATGACAAGAGCTTCGGGTGATTACTGACGTCATAAATAAGAGTGCCAATTGTTAAATCAACAATGGGAGTCACTGTGCACCTGCTCCCCATCTTATTGTGTTGTACTATGCGAATTAATGGTGAAACTGCTACTCAAACAGTACTTTATACTTTGTGTGTCTTGTGTGGGTGCTGTTGAAATCTTTACTTAGTATATACTAAGTTGACCTTCTGTATATAAAGATAATTAAAAATGAATCTTAATGAAGAATGGGATGGGAGAGGGAGTAGGAGATGGGATGATTTGCCGGGGGGGGGGGTAGTTATGGGGGGGAGAGAGACAGGCCCAGGTGCTTGGCACATAAGGATCCTAATTCAGTGTAGAGCCGAAAGGGGCAAAGCATCAATGATGACAAAGGGCCTGGCAATACACTAGGGAGTGCTGGGGCTTGTGGCAGCCTGGGAGTATGAGACAGACAGCTACTTCTGAGGTGCAGCCAGTCGTACCATGTGGGAAGTTATTCTCATACCTGTCGCCAGGTTTTCACCCAGAGCTGAAAATCTAATTTTAATGTGAAATCTCCAGATTTTTTTCTTTGGGCTCAATTAAATAAAAATAACCAATAGCCCATGTGCAGGCGAATAGTTTAGATAGTGTGGTTTGTGGTTCTCTTGGCATGAAGCACCCCACAAATGCTTTGTCACTCCCAGGTATTTAGAAACACACTGCATTTCCTCCCCTGGCGACACAAATGCTGCTGGAGTGAAAAGAAGAGAAATGAAGAGTTCACAATGTTACCATATATCTCCCAACGGGACTTCCATCAGATTGTCACCCGAACACAGCTGGGTAGCCCTGATGTCTGCTTTGGCTTATCAAGGCATTTAACAAGAAGCAACAAAAATTTGCCTTTAGAAGCCGGGAGAATAATGTTTCCTTTTATTCCACATTTCTTTAGAGGGAAAGCGCAACAGCGCTGCTGAGGGCATGGAATTCTCTTTAAAACTCATCTTCAGATACCTCCTTCCGCCCAGAGTCTCCCACTGCACACCTGCTCAGCAGCACCTTTCCATCTCTGTCGCTGGCTCTATGGACTCTCAAAACCTTCACTCCACTCTTCTGATCAGCGCGTGACTGTCACATTTTGGGGAAAATGCACAGCCTTCTTTTCTTAAACAAGTCAGCCTCCTGCCCTGAGACTGTGGTAAGAAAATTCATCCCCTGGAAATAAGAATGATCCTCATATCTGGCTATTCTGATGCTCCCCCACAGATCGGCATGCTCTCGGAAGAGTTTGTCACCATCTTGGCATGTCCACCAGCACTCCCACTGTCATGGTCACTGTCAGCAGCTACAGACACTTTCTGGACTGAAGTAATTCTTAACATGGATTTGTTTGGTAATTAATCAACCACTGTTGATTATACATTACCTAATATGTAATCCTTCTCTTAGTCCTTTCTGCTTTCTCTCCTTTTTTGAAATGTGTTTGGCTTTTTACTCATTTTTAAACAGATTTGCCTACAGGCACTTTTGAATTATTTTTGTATTTTAAATGCTGAAGTTGCACCATTCTCTAACTGTGTCCTTGTAGATGTCTTTTGCTGTTTTTATGTGCATTTTGAGGATATTTAGTCAACTGGTCCAAAGAACTGGTTTTTTTGTTAGTTGATATTTTAAATTTAAGTTGTAAAAGAGCTGGTTTCTAAATGAACTTGACACAAAGTGACACACTGTGGAACTTGCTACACTGTCAGAGGACATAGCAACTATCCATCCCCCCCAACCCGTGTGCCTGCATCCCCCCCCCCCCAATTCCTACTCTGGTTACCAGCATCCTCCTAGTGGGGGTGGGGGAAATGATGGCTCAGGTAGCCGGGTCCCTGTCACCCTTGCAGGATACTCAGGTTGAGTTTAGGACTCGTGCCTTCAATGTGGACCAGCTTGACTGTTATGGGCATTCTCAATCTCTCTCTCTCTCTCTCTCTCTCTCTCTCTCTCTCCATCTCCCCCCCCCATATATCTCTCCCACGCTTTCTGTTTCTCTGCCTTTCAAATAGATAAAACAAATCTTAAAGAAAAAAAGCATGTCCCAATAGCCTTGCCTTTCGTCAGCCCATCTTTTGGCATTTTCTCTCAATTCTGTGAGAATTTGCTTTTCAAGTAGTTGTAGGGGACTTATAATAGGGGGTCTTGAACTTAGTGTCACTTACATAGGAATATTGAGGTTGAGTCAAAAGACATATGGTAAGGGTTTACTAAATCTCATCTCTTTGCAAATTTTTAAATAATTTACTTGTCAGAGATAAATTGTCAGGTCTTCTAAGGAGAAAAAACAAACAGCATATTTCTTTCCTTTTTCAGCTACCTGGTTCTTTCCCTTTGACATTTGAGACTCTACTTTGTGCCATAGATTCCATAGCATTTATTAAGAATCCCAAAAGCCAAGAATTAGATCTTTGGTTTCTCTGAGCTGTTTTGCATCCCCCTTTCTCTAGGGCAATCAACCTCAGCTTCTTTAGTGTTTTTTTTTTTTTTTTTTTTTTTTTTTTTTTTTTGACAGGCAGAGTGGACAGTGAGAGAGAGAGAGAGAGAGAAAGGTCTTCCTTTTGCCGTTGGTTCACCCTCCAATGGCCGCCGCGGCCGGCGCGCTGCGGCCGGCACACCACGCCGATCCGATGGCAGGAGCCAGGAGCCAGGTGCTTTTCCTGGTCTCCCATGGGGTGCAGGGCCCAAGCACCTGGGCCATCCTCCACTGCACTCCCTGGCCACAGCAGAGGGCTGGCCTGGAAGAGGGGCAACCGGGACAGAATCCGGCGCCCCGACCGGGACTAGAACCCGGTGTGCTGGCGCCGCAAGGCGGAGGATTAGCCTAGTGAGCCGCGGCGCCGGCAGCTTCTTTAGTTTTAAAAGTACAAACTCTGTAGGGAAAATAATTTCTAGAAAGAGTAATTTCATGGGATAGCATTTCAAAATATTACCCCTGCTACATAGAATCTGACCAAATATCCATGAAGTGACAATGTGGTCTTTTACTTTGGCAAGAAACCCAAACCCACAGGCTGTGAAGCTGGTAAAAAGCCAAAACTTGGAGTCCCACTTGCTGTGAGGTTGCTGTACATGGAAAAATCTCTTCATGATGAAACGTGGCCAGACCTCCAACCTGTACACCAGGGAATTTTGTGTTTCCCTCCTCACGAAAGGTCTGAAGAAATCATTTACATTTGCAGTAATTTATTGATTTCTTGGGAGCTATCCTAGGAAAGATGACCTACCCTCTCATAAACAGCATGAGAAGGAACATATGCTATTGTGATTCTTTGATTCTTAATTAATTTATCAAAGGAACTGTCTCTGTTTTTATTCAGTGTTGAGTCCTTGTGCTTAGAAAAATAGTGACTAGGAGATACTAGGGACTCTAAAATCTATGTTTTCAACAGATATTACTTTCAAATAGAAGGATTTGTAAAATTCTTAAGGGAAGGCTAGAGTTTACCTTCCTCATTGGCCTGTCACTGGATTCTATCTTTCGGGAAATACTTTGAAAACTCCAGCAAAAATGCAAATATACTTGCTGGGAGCTTTAAGAAGTAATCAGTCTTAACAAATCCCTAAGGAAGCCTAGATCAATGTGAACTGCAAAGAGTCCAAGAGCAGATAGACTGTCAGTTATGCTTCACAGGAACCAGGACGAAACGGGCAATTCCTGCAGGGCCAGACCTGGGGTTCTGGGGATAGAAACAAGGGCTCTCATTCAGATGAAGGGACGTGAAGGGAAGGGGGAGAAGCATGTCAGAAACAAGCACTGAGAAGCCAAAATGAGGAACACGAGCCAGGTTGCTAAATCCCACTGTGGGAGCCCACAGGCAAGCAGTCAATCCCAGAGTCAGGTCTGGGAAGCGAGACCCACCAAAGCTTGTTTAACGTTGCAGGAAGTGCGTGGGACTGGGAGAAGAAGGAGGAAGCTGTAGGTAGCTCTACCCCTGTGATACCATTAGGACAGGACAGCAGGGCTGCTTCCCCGGCCCTGTCTTCTAGAGCAGTACTATCCAACAAAATCCAAAGATGTGGTTCTCCTCAGCATGAAGAACTAGCAGATGGCTAGTGACCTCAGAGCTGCACCCCTAACTACTCTTACCCATACCTCATCTCTAAGCACAAAGCAATGTTTAGAAGCAAGAGTACTTAGGAACACAAACTAACTTGAGTGCCTTCACAAGGGCTTTCTGAGAAAAGTAATACACATAATCAAAAGAAAATAAAAGACATACTTTGTGGAGCCATAACAAAAATAGTTTCGAAAGAACAATGGAATGAAGCAGGAAAATTGAGTGAAAAATGAAATCATTACGGAGATAATGAGGCATACAGGACTGACGAAGAGGGACATTCAGGTGGGTGGACCCACATTTCGGTGTTAAGAGGGTGATGTGAGCACTTCCCAAATGGTGGGAAAGGAGGAGGAGCTGGCCAAAGCATGCATATAGGCTTAGCAAAAGGAGGCTCCTCAGAAGAGTCATAATTTCAGAGCACTATGGGCAAAGCTTGTGCAAAATAGAAAATTTTATATCAGGAACAAATTTTTATTAACAATAAAACCCTCACAAGATTTCTGCTTTCTGCTGCAAACAGAGATAAATTATACAAACCTTTCTTTCTAGAAAATTGTGAAAGGCACGGCCCACATCCACCAGAACAGCTAAGCTGAAAAGGATTCATAAAGCCAAGCATCGGTAAGGATGTAGAAATTGTCCTATTTGTTGGCATACAACACTCTGTTGGTAACAGTAGGATCCAGCACACCTACTTAGGAACCCTGTCAGCATCTACTGAAGCTAAACATGCTCACACAGCTCACAATGTCACTCCTGAACACAACCCAACAGAAACACATCCCCGTATTCCAAGTTTGTACTACAGCAAAAAATTCATGGTAGGCTTCCCCTGGAAACCACCCAACTTCCCATCAACAGTAGAGTTGATAAACAATAAAAAAATCACAGTACATTCACATATTGGAATAATACACAATGCTAAGCATGAATAATGTTCAATTACATATGAACCTATAGATTGAACTCACAAAGGTAAATATTTAAAGCTTAAAAAATAAGGCAGAATACCTGGGAAAGGTCACGATGATGATTAGCCCTTGTGGGGAGAGGAAGAATACAAAGGCCTGAGGGAGACTTTTTTTGGAGGCTATATGTCATGTTACCATATGGATAGCATTGTGCACTAAAACCATCCACAGGAGGTTTAACCATGTTCAGGAACAAAAATAAACCTCTTTAAGAAGACACAACTGAGAAGAAACACAAAGAGATAAGAGCACTGAGCAGGAAAAAAGTCAACAGACATATGTAGAAAACTTCTAATAACATGCTATTCAGGGGCATGGGAGGATCATCCTGGAGGTTCCAGGAGGAACCCCCAAGCTCTAGACCCTAGAAGAGTTCACCTTTCTCTGTTTCTCCTGATGTCCTCATTTTAAGCAAATTACAAGGAACAGGAAGGGACAGACCACTGATGTGTTATTTCTCAGCTGCTATCATTTTGCTTTATACGTCGTGGGTTCAGAGTACATGCACGGTGAATGACTGATGAACAAAATGAATCGCATGTCTCTCTCTTACAACAATAGCACTGAGTTCAGTTTGATTCCTGCAGCAGCTGACCCTGGCACAAGGAATGTGTGAGTTTATTTGTGAAATGCCTCTAGTGTGTACCTGTAGAAGAGGGGCAAGGTGAGACAGGGAAAGGAACGAGGCGACACATGACAAGTTAATGAGCAGACTTCCACTGTGTGCAAGTAGTGTTCAGTCTTGCTAGGGAGCTCACAGTATGAATCGTAAGTCTTGGTGGACCTACCCAAGGTATGAGGAAGCTGGAGTATTGCTCCTCCAGCCTATCCCTAGAGGTCTAACTCCATAGCGTATCCTGAAAAGTCACAAGTGCTTCCAATAGGATATCTTGGAGTGGGGGATACTGACGAGAAGGGGAAAGGCACCAAGAATATCTGCTGCAGATGGCCATAAAAACCCTTCCTGAAAAGGAGACTTTGTGTTCCTCCGGCAAGGATTATAAGCCATAATTGAGGACTCAAGCATTAGAAGTGAAGTTCAAGAGCTAAATGTAAAAATTCTAAAGTGTCAGTTGGAAGCAACTTTAAGAGCCTCTATGGCCACTCTTTGATGTTCAAATGCCTTCCTCAGACTGTTCACTCACTGAACAAACCCCCAGTAAACTAAGAAGCTTTAAGCAAAATAGCAGCTGAATTCTACGTGTTCTGTATGCTTCTTCCCACTTGTCCAGAACCCCGTGCTTTTGAACACTTTGTCTTGAGGAGGCACATGGCCTGTTTGTTCCACATTCGCGTATGACTTACGACGCGAGCTGCTATGGTTTTCAACAATGGGTATTGGACAAGTTGCCTCCCCAGCTTGTTCCCATTTGGCTCCACGGAGAGGCTGAAAGGAGACAAGATTCATTGGGAACCCCCTCCCCCGTCTAGAAAAGGCATTCAGTTGCCAGATTTTAAGAGCCGTCTTTGGAAGAGCCAAGCCTCAGCTACTTTGGAAAAAAAGATATTCCTGCTCAGCTCTTGTCTGACTTACTTGATCTCATTAGAATCCTCCCCAAAGATGGCTGGTGTTACTCATTCTATAATGACAGTGGAGCATTGATGTAAAGTTTTAACAGCTCCTCAGTTTGTCATTGAAATGAGTATATCAGAGTGAAGAGATCTTCCATTGTTTCAATGCTATGTAATTTCAGATAATCAGTGAGGTGATGAAAAGGTATTTTAGTGCATTTATAACTCCACAGAGGGCATTGAGATTGCTTGCATAGATACTTTGAAATGCCAGACAGAGCCTACAACAAAACAAAAATATAGCTCCAAGCAAAGCCCATTTAGATACAGTTTCCAAAGGAGAGACCAACTAGCACCTGAAGATATGACAAGGAAGGGTTATTTAGGAATTCTGCTATAGAACTGCTCCTGGGAGGAAACGCATTCCTTGAACTACTTTCTACTTTATGACATGATGAAAACTTAAAGTTCCAAAGCTAAGACCAAGTCTATATTTTGAAGAGATTTATGACTGTGAATCTAACAGAAATTTACAGTACTAGGAATACTTGCCTACTTAGAATTTTGTCAGTTCCTCAAGGGGATTGGCTATTCCTAAATACTCATAGGGATTATGGTTTTAAATCTGTAATGTGCTCAGCTCAGGAGTGAGCTCAAATAGTTTCTCAACAAACTACTTTTAAAATTATTTATTTATTAGAGAGACAGAAAGACAGAGAGAGGGAGAAAGATTCCAACGATTGGTTCACTCTTCAAATGCCCACAATGGCTAAGGTTGGACCAGGCTGAAGCCAGGAACTTGGAATATAATCCAGCAGGAACCTAATCACTTGAATCATCATGGCTGCCTTCCAGGGTCTTCATTCGCAGGAAGCTGGAGTCAGGAGCCAAAGCCAGGTATCAAAATCCAGGTACTTCAACATTAGATATGGGCATCTTAAATGGTGTCATTAACCACTAGGCTAACCACCTCCTCCTCAATAATCCACCCATTAAATATTTTAAGGTACTTTATTTGGAGCTACATTTTAGACATTTGCTGATCTGGAAAAAATATCGACCTTTAAAAATTTTCAAAATAGCAACAGCTAAAAAATTGAAGCAACATCTTCAAATTAGCAACATTTTCTAAAAAATGACCAGGAGAGAGTAACAGCTGCAAAGCCCAGAAGCATAAAGGACTTGTGAGGGCTGCTGTCTTGTCCTGGAGCTGGAGCACTTTGCTCTGTGATTGGGAGAAAGTGGTTCAGGAGATGTGACTTACTCTGACAGCTTGCTTCTGTCTGTCTTCATGCCCTCTCTACTGGGAAACTAAAAATGAGAGCATTAAAACTGTAAGAAACATCCCTCTTCTTGTATTTAGCTTTTGTATTTAGCTTTTGTACTACTTGAACATTTTCCTGGTGTCCATAATCCCAAGGTTTCTAAAAGTTTTCTAGACATAAAGTCAGTTCCCTAGAAAACAGAGAAAAAAAAATATGTGAGGTGATATATACAGGAGGCTTCAATATAGGTCGTCTTTCTCAGGTTCCTTCCTCCTCATTGCTGTTGGGTTCAAGGCTATTTTGTCTTGCTTTTATTGTTATTGTTTTGTTTTGACCCAAGTTCTTGCAGACTTTTGAATTGTCATTATTAAACGGAGCAGAGCTACTCAGTGATGAGCTGAAACTCGTCTGGTCTTAGACATGCTTTTTTCACCTCTGCCCCTGCTGTCATGTTGGGTTTTATTTCATGTTCTGCTGTGTTTTTGTAACTGACTTCTTGTGTCTGGATGCTGATGGGAGACAGGTAGTTGCAGGAAAGAACCTAAGTGATAATAGTTACATCAATGCTATCAATGCCAGAGAAACGTAGACCAAAATATAGGTCCAAGATGAAGCCAGAAATATTGCCTTTGGCAAAATGTGGTGAATTACACTTCCAAAGAAGTTACAACAATATCTCCTACTCATAGCTATGTCGGGATGTGCTGTGGCACTCATCCCACTGAAAAGTGGAGTATGTATCCCCCTCCCTTTGAACTGGGGCTTGTGACTATGGCAGACTGATGCTGTGTGACTTCTGAGATTATAAAAGCCAAAAGAGTGTTTTCATGGGACACTGGTGTGGAGCCCTAAACTGCCATGAAGCAAGTCTGTCCAGAGGCACCCATGGGGTGAAGAAGCCCAAAATAGCCTGTGTGGAGATACCACTTGAGAGACTGCGACTGCACAAAGGAGGCCAAGGTCAGGCAGCCTCCGGCTGCTTCGAGCCCTGCCGCTACTGCTCTAGCCTCCTCCCCATGCCAACTACATCAGAACCTGAGCCAGAACCACACGGCCCAGCACTACCTGACTTTCTGACACTCAGAACCCATGAAAGATGACAACATGATTATTGTTGCTTTACGCCATTAATTTTTGGAATGATTTATCCAGAGTATCATCCACATATTTGAAAGATGGACAATCCAAGACTAAGGAGGAAATAATGATAAGGTGAGTCTCCTACATAATACAGGAGTCCTTCTGTATCTGTGCGTTCCTTTGTAACAGTTTCAGTTACCTTAGTCAACCATAGTCCAGAAATGTTAATTGGAAAATTTCAGAAGTAAACAATTTAGAAGTGTTAAGTTGCATGCTATTCAGAAGAGTGGGGCACAATCTCACGCTAGTCTGCTCCAACAGGCCTGGGGTGCGAATCATCATTCGGCCCAGCATGTCCATAGAATGTGTGCTACCTGACTTTGAGTCACTTAGCAGCATCCGGGGTATCAGATGCACTGTCACCTTGTTGCTGAACTTGTGTCCAAGAAATCATTGTTTTACTTGACAATAGCCCTGAAGTGCAAGAGTAGTGATACTGGCCATTCAGATATGCCAACAAGAAGCCATGTTGTTCACTTTCCTTCAAATGAAACGGCAAAAGCTCTTGACTTAATAAGAAAATTAGGAAATTCATATCCTGAGGTTATCAGAATCTATAGTATGAATAAATCTTCTGTGAAATTGGGGAAGGAAAAGAAATTCCTGTTAGTTTTGCTGCCTCACCTGAAACTGCAAAAGTTACAGACACAGTGCAAGATAAGAGCTTAATTAAGATGGAAAAGGAATTAAATTATAGAGTTGGATACTTCTGCAATTTCAATCATCCATAGGGGGTCTTGGAAAATGTCCCTCCCATGCATAAAGAGGGACTACTCTGGTTTTCTTTGTAGTGATAAAGTTATACATTTTGTTTACGAATATGATTCATCAGCCATGTATTTTTAGTTCTTCTCAACTATTTTATTTTCAGTCTTGGGTACTGAGACCAATTTAGAAATATAAACCTATTGTCTTATATCTAAACCAGGTAGACCCAAAAAAGTACTCAGTTTGATCTTACTATGTAGACAGGAAACTAGTTTTATTCAGTCTGTCAAACAGTCATGAATATGGTAGCATGCTATGTAATTGATTTCAAACAGGAATTATCCCAAGTTTTAATGTTCTGACCTTGCAAGAGCCTATCAATAGAGATTTTGGTTAATACTTATTAAAATGTACTTGAATTATTTGATATGTTTTCATAAGGTGAGAGTAGAGCTTGGGGCTGGCTCTGTGGTATAGCAGGTAAAGCCTCTGCCTGCAGTGCCAGCATCCCATATGCATGCCGGTTCAAGTCCCTGCTGCTCCACTTCCAATCCAGCTCTCTTTTTATGGCTTGGGAATGCAGTAGAAGATGGCCCAAGTTCTTGGGTCCCTGAACCCATGTGGAAGACACGGAAGAAGTTCTTGGCTCCTGGCTTCGCATTAGCGCAGCTCCCACTGTTGCTGCCAACTGGGGAGTGAACCAGCAGGTGGAAGACCTCTCTCTATCTCTGCCTCTCCTTCTCTCTTTGTGTAACTCTGACTTTCAGATAAATAAAACTCAAAAAAAGAGCACAGCTTGTGGGTATTGAATGTAGATTTAGTATTGAAAGAAGTTTCAGTGATGTCATTGACAAAAATTCAGCTCTTGAATAGAGGGGAGCAAACTTGGAAACCAACTCCTTTAGCATATGGATTTTCACATTATTCAGAAACTTCTTGGCATACAATGTACACCATACAAGTAAGCCACCATGTGCTCTTTTTTGTTAAATATTTATTTTAGTTTTATTTGAAAAAGCAGAGTTACAGAGTGAGAGGGAGAGACAGAGAGGTCCTTCATCTTCTGGTTTACTCCCCAAATGGCTGCAAAGGCCAGAGCTGAGCCAGTCCTAAGCCAGGAGCCAGGAGCTTCTTCCAGGTCTCCCATGTGGGTGGCAGGGGCACAAGAACTTGGGCCAACTTCCACTGCTTTCTTAGGTGCATTAGCAGAGAACTGGATTGGAAGTGGAGTACCTGGGACTTAAACTGGTGCCCATATGCCCATATTACCCACTGTGCCACAGCACCGGCCCCACAACCATGTGCTTTGAGAAAAGCATCTATCAACTAGCTTTGGTTGTATAACAAACAACCCCCAAAATTTAGTGGCTTAAAACAAAATGCTACTTTATTCAGCTCATGATTCTGTGTGTTAGTTGTGCAGTTATTGTAGTTGGGGTTGACTGGATTTATCTCTACAGGGTTCTTTTTGGAATGTGCAAGGTTGAGTCTTAGGTTGGCTGGTGGTTGGATGATCCCGGATGGCCTCGCAAGTGCCTGGCAGTTGGCAAGCTGCCAAGTGAGTTAACCAAAGTGATTGTAAAGTAGTAGATTTTGGTTCTCCCTATTACGGTCTTTCCTCCTTCTCCAGCAGACTAGCTCAGGCGAGGTAATATCAGAGGCAAACCTCAATGCACAGGTGTCTTACCAGCCTTGGCCAACATCTCTCGGAAAAAGTCAACCACATGACTGAGCCCAGATTCAAACTGTGGGGTGGAAACGTCGTTTCTTGAGGAGAGATATGGCAACGTCACATTGCAAAAGGGTACACATTCAGGAAAGGCAGGAATCTGGGCATGGTTTTTGCAATCTGCTGAAGAAGCTTATTCTATAAGCCTGTGGCAAAAATCTGAGAGCTACAGCTTTCCATTCATTCACCAGGAGCTGCCAAAAGGACACAAAGAAGCAAACCAACCAACCCACCACCCTTTCCAGCTCTCTAATGGCCTGCATCTCCCAGAAAGGGCCAGGATATTTAGTTCTGGATGGTTAGCTCTGAGATACAGAGCATAATATTTTTTTAAACACATAATGGTACTGATTCGATATAGCAGCTGTGAAATGACCATAAATGCAGAAGTTAGGGGAAAGCCCATTGGAGATAAGATGAAGATGATGTTTCAGCTCTGAAAATTTCCCTGGGCCCTGGGAAAAGAAACATAGGAAAAAAAAAAAAAGGTTAGTTACCTCTCTCCCTGGTAATGAACATTACGAGGACAAATATTCTGTTACATGTTCTCTCTCAGAGGCCTGGTTAATTTGTTAAGCCCAAATGGACACATAAAGAGCGCCCCTTCATCTTCATTAAACTCAATGAGAATGAATGGCAAACAGTAGCAGCATTTCTCCAGCCTGATGGGTATCATCAAAAAGTTTTAAAACCCCAGATGTCATTAAACTTGGCTGGGTTAGGGTTTGTGCATCTCTCCTGACAAACATCAGCTGCACTCTCTTATCCACTTCCCTAGACTCAGAAGACAAAACCTGCTTCCCAGTACACACAGCAAAGAAGGGCGCAGGTTCACATGTGCACCTGTGCAAGGCCATACACACACACACACACACACACACACACTATTGACCAATCAGCATGCCTGCTCTTGTTGTACAAGTAAAGGAGAAAGGGTTTTTCTTTCTTTTGGTGATTTGGAGGTGTGAGAGACATGAAGAGCCTGGACTAGGAGTTACTGCGGAATCTATTCTCTCTGACCACATAGATATCAGCCCATAAGGAGAAATGAGAGACAATAGTTAAAAGAAAACAAGCCTTCAAAAAAACTCCTAAGTCTAAACCACTTTCCAGCTAAGTGATCCTGGGCAGGTTACTTAGCTAGTATCCTCATCTGTTGCAATAAAACAAAAGCAAAATTCTTTTTTTATAAAAACTTGTATTATATTTATTTGAAAGGCAGAGTTACAGAGACAGAGAGGGAGAGACATAGAGAGTGAACCATCTTCTAATTCACTCCCCAAATGACTGTGCCATGACAGAGCCAAGAACCTTGAACTCCATCTGGGTCTCCCACATGGGTAGCAAGGTCGCAAGCACTTAGGCCATCTTCTGCTGCCTTCCCAGGTGCAATAGCCGGGAGTTGGATTGGAAGTGGAGCATTGGGGACTCAGAATGCTGGAATCACAGGCAGCAGCTCAACTTGCTGCCCTAAAATACTGACCCCCCTCAATGATAAAATTCTTAAGGCCATTCTGAAAGTGAAGTTAGCTATTTTTTAAAAGATTTTATTTATTTATTTGAGAGGCAGAGCCACACACAAAGAGAGGCAAAGAGGAGAGGAAGGTCTTCTATCTGCTGGTTCCCTCCCCAAATGGCTTCAACAGCTAGAACTGGGCCAATCCAAAGCCAGGAGCCAGGAGCTTCTTCTGGGTCTCCCACGAGGGTGCAGGGTCCCAAGGACTTGGGCCAACTTCCACTGCTTTCCCAGGCCATAGCAGAGAGCTGGATCAGAAGAGGAGTAGCTGGGACTAGAACCGGTGCCCATATGGGATGCCGGTGCTACAGGCAAAGGCTTAGCCCACTATGCCACAGTGCCTACTCTTTGAGTTGATTTTTGTATATAGTGAGAGGTATGGATCTAATTTCACTTTTCTATTTATACATCCAATTTCACCAGCACCATTTGTTTTAGAATTTATCCTTACTCCAATGTATGGTCTGAGCACTTTTATCAAAAATCATTAACTTGTGAGTTCTGAGGGGACACAAGCATGTATTTCATAGCAGTCTTCCCCTGCCTCCCCTTGAATTCATGCTCTTCTCACATGCAAAATGCATCCACTTCATCTCAGCATTCCCAAAATTCTTCATGAATTCCAGCAACAGCTGTAGAATGCAGAGCTCAAATTCTCATCTAAATGAGACATGGATGAATCACAGTGTATTCATCCTGAGGCAAATTCCTCTCCAACTGTGAATCTGTGAAACCAGACAAAGTAGGTGCTTACAAAACATAGTTGTGAGACAGGTATAGGACAGAAATTCCCATTCCAAAAGGAAGTAATCATAAAGAAGAAAGCAAACAAGGCCAAAACCTAGTAGGGCTCAAAAATAATCCTCTCTGTCTCAATGCTCATCTACAATTCCAAACCCACAGGGCTGCAACCCTACTTTATAACTCACTGGCTGGGAGGTCTCACCTCTGAACCCATGGAGGGGAAGTTGCAACTGAGGAGCTCTGTGGAATGAGAGTCCTGTTCAAAAGGCTCCAGGCAGCCCCTTCCTCCCACCCAGAAGCCCAGACAGTAGCTGGCCTGTGGAAACCTCAGGAAGTGGTTCTAAATTGCCTCCAAGGTTACACTCCCTCTTCTTGAAAGATAGCCTGTATTTGCAAACAAATAGCATGTTCTATTACCATGCCTGCAGTATCTAAGTCCACAGCCTCGTTTCATTCCATCCCATCTCCCTTTTTGTTCAGACTGGCAGGTCTCTGCTCTCTTTTACCCAGTGAAAGTCCAGCTAAATTCTCAGTGTTCTGTTCTGAACACACTTTCTAATTTTCTGCAGTATGAATGGGCGGAGGATCTTCCAAATCCGTAAGTTCTGAGTTCTTGCTGCCAACATTATGTTCATTATTATTGATCTTTTCTCTAAGGAGATAGAGGCATTCTCTCTACCTCTTCCCTTTTCTTTCTGAGCCATCACAAAACTCATTAGTATTGCTTTTTTTGAAGATTTATTTATTTATTTGAAAGTTAGAGTTACACAGAGAGAGAAGGAAAGACAGAAAGAGAGAGCGAGAGAGAGGTTTTCCATCCACTGGTTCACTCTTCAAGTGGCTGCAACAGCTGGAGCTGCACCGATCCAAAGCCAGGAGCCAGGAGCTTCCTTTGGGTCTTCCACGTGGGTGCAGGGGCCCAAGGACTTCGGCCACTTCTATTGCTTTCCCAGGCCATAGCAGAGACTGGATCAGAAGTGGAGCAACCGGGACTCGAACTGGCACCCACATGGGATGTCAGCACTGCAGGTGGTGGCTTTACCTGGTATGCCACAGTGCCACCTCTGTCTCTTTTCTTTTTCTAAGGGCAGTAGTCCTATTAGTTCAGGGCCTTACCCTTACGACCTCACTTAACCTTAATTAACCATTACATTCTCCAAATGTAAGCAAACTGGTTTAGGGCTTCAATGTATGAGTGAGGGGACACCTACAACAAGCTTTATCTAGATAAGTAAATTACTCACTTTGCCCTCATAAACTCTCCCTCTCCTCTCTATATGGCAACATTACAAAAGATAATTCCAATATAATGGCTGTATTATGGGTTAGAAATATAAACATGAGACATGTTCTTTGATCTGAAACAATTTGATATAATGAAAGGTTGAAAAATTAGTAAAGTTTGGTGGGTAGCAAGGAAAAAAGGGACTGTACTGATTATAGACAGGAAGGGTGCTGAGTAGTCCACAGGATGTAAGCAAGCCTGCATGACTCAGAATCTCCAGAACCTTAACTGGAGTCTCAGTTCTGCCAGCTTCCTCTCTCCCTGTTATTTCTCATTTCTCCTTGTTTCTCTTCTTCTTGTAGGTTGGCCTTGTTATCTCTTAATGAAGACATGCGACCTTCTCCATGGGACTAGGAAAATGAGCCATCAGTAACCAGATAGCAAGACAGAACTTCTTTCTTCTAATGTCGACATATCTGTTCCAAGAAAGAACTCTGATTGGCTCTGCTCGAGTCCCACGAGCACCTCTTGGCCTTACTCTTCTGAGAATGATGCTCTGTGCTGAGCCAGGGCATCGCCTGCTCACTCCTTGGCAAAGCAGTCAAGATCTATTGCATATGCTGAGTACATCTTGAAAATCTAAACATAACTGTGTACTCAAATGCTTTTTCATGAAAATTAAAGGTAGCCCATAATTCTAAAGAAATCAAAATGTTTCCAACAATTTGAACATACTCAAATGTATTCTGTCTTCCACAGGCAACACGCATGACCCTCTTAACTGAAAGAGCAGACCAATATTCATGTCTTATGAGGCTGGAAAACATCTGCTGACATTACTGGCTGGAATTCACAGGGAAACAGATTCGATGGTTCACAAGCCCTTAACTCCAGTACCATTAACTCCATTCTCCTTTGGAAATTTGATGTTAGGTGTAACTGCAGCCTCTGTTTCTAGGGAGAAGGGAACCCCTGGATCCAGCTAGCTTGTTGCTTGGCAACCATAGAAGAACTCCCACGGTCATTTATTGGCAATGAGAGGATGTGTTATTGGGAAATTATGGCAGGGCTAAGAAAATATTATAGCAGCATAATAGAACCTGAAAACAACTTTTTTTCAAGGTTTTAATAAAGTCATACAGGTCTGTCCAACCCAAGGTGATGAAGCCATGTCTCAAAAATAACTGTCCAACTAGACATCTCCCTAGAGTCCCAACAGAAGATATTAGAAGACTGACTTCAGCTCAGTAGTACTTACAATAACATAAATTTGATTTTAACCAGTTCTATGGGCTGAATGTTTGTATCTCCTTAACATTCATCTATTGAATTCCTAACCTCAAAGGTGATATTATTAGCAGGTAGGATACTGGAAGGCGATTAGGTCATGAGGACAGAGAACTCATGAATAGGATGTGTGGCATTATAGAAGAGACTCCAGAAAGCTTGCTTGCCCCTTCTGCTATGTGAGGACACGAGGAACCATTGGAAGTGGGCCTTCACCAGACATTGAATGTGAGGGCACCTTGATCTTGAACTTCTCAACTTCTTGGATAGTGTGAAATAAATTTCTGTTTTATTTTTTAAACTCCCCCTCCCCCCCAGTTTATGGGATTTTCTCCTAACAGCTCAATGGACTAAGGCGATCCCTTCTGAAGAACTATGAAGAAACCAGCCCACAGAGAAATGGAAGGTATAGAAGCTGGATCACTGGTGAGATCCTGGACCATACTGCACCATCACCTGGCAAGCATGCCACGAACCCAAATAACGTGGCAGAAGGAAGGTTGTAAGACTTCTGACTGCAGGCCTTCAGAGACCTGGCAGCTTCCTCTTCATTCCTTGGCCATGTAGGATGATTCAGATCCTGCTCGATAAGGAGGAAGTAGGGAAAGAAGTCCTGGGGCAGGAGACAGGTCACACGGAGGAGTGCTGGTGAGCGTCCCATTCCTGCAGTGAAACACCTGCAAGAAGCGAACTTTGTGAAGATAAAAGGTTTCTTTTAGTTCAAGGTTCGGAAGGTTCACAGACAAAGATGGGCCCAATTGGTTCAGGTATCTGTCGATATCATTCTTGATGGCAGAGTTCTGAGGCAGAGCAGGGCTCACATGGCCATAGGGAGCACATGAGTGTCTAAGTCTCTCATTATAAATCCACCATGAGTCAGTCATGGGGACTCCACCCTAATGACCTAATCCAAAATAATCATGTCCAAAAGGCCCCATCTCTAAACACCACAAGTGGATTAAGTTTCTACCATTTTAGTACCATTACCATAAGATTCTGGGGACCGAGTCTTCAATATATTGATCTTTGAGGGGCACTCATGCTAGCATTGAAACTGTAGCAGACACCCCAGCCAAAAGCTACCACCAAAGTACTAGGTACGTGAGTAGGGCCATCGTGGCTCTTCCAGCCCCACCTGAGAGTAACAGCCTCACCATGTGGAGCAGAGATGAACCATCTTCCCTCCCCTCACCAGCGATGCCCAAATCTGTCACCTATGAATGATGGATAATTAATAGTTGTTGTTTAAAGCCCTGAATTGGGGGCAGGCATTTGGCCAAGCAGTCAAGACACCAGTTGGGATACCCGCATCCCATATCATACAGCTCTGATCCTGATCCCAGCTTCCCGTCAATGCAGGCCTCAGGAGGCAGCAGTGGTGGCTCCAACAGTTGGGGCCCTGCTGCCCATATGGGAGACCTGGATTGAATTCCTGGCTCCCAGCTTCAGTCTGGCCCAGGTCCAGCCATTGCGGGCATTTGGGGAGAGAACAAGTGGATGGAATCTTTTTCCTTCTTTCTGTCTCCTGAATGGCTAAGTAAATACATATATAAATAAATATTTCAACAGCTATTGGGTTAGGAAATGGCTACGCATCAACAGAAAATTCATTCATCCTCCCATTCCACTAGGAGGAATTAACTGCAAATTTAGCCCCAAATTGCCAAACATTTGTGCTGTTGCTGCAACCAGAAAATGAGTACAGAGCATTTCCCTCAACAGATTAACACCTAAATCAAGGTGTTGCATTTCTGTAAGCCTGGACCAGGCCATTCAAATCCAGCTACATCATTTGGTCCTGGAAATTTTTCCAAGGGCCCTCATGAGATCAGTGAGCGTCCTCAGATTTCTGAGAGCTTCTACGTGCCATGTTACCAACCTGAGTCTCTTCAGTGTCTATTAACCATCTTATTGAGTTTGCCAAGTGCTGTTGACAGAACATTTTTTTAAATACGAGACTTGATCTCCCACTGAGTATACTTCTGCACCAGATTTCTGTTGGATATCAATAGGAGCATTCAGGCAGCTGGACTCAGAGTGCTAATCACTTCCCACATTAACACCTACACGCTGAAATGGATCAGTTCTGCCCACCGATCTCTGTGGACCTGAAAGAACTTTCCAGTAGCTTAGGCATGTCTCCTCATTATCAGGTGATTAATAAATCATTTTCCTATGTGCATTTTATGGTTGCCCAATACACCAGCATAATAAAAGTTTCAATTAGGTAATGTTCCTTTTTATTATCAGTAATAAATTATCTCATGGGGCCAGCATATACACAAATGTAGTGTGCCCTCCCATTAAGTAGAAGGCTTTTTAAAATCAACTTCGCACAAATGCAGAAGAGAAAAACAAAATAACTACATCCCAAGATTGCGCAGTGTCAATATTACAGGTTTATTTTATGGAGTTCATTATTGCTGTCTGTTTAACAATATACAATATCAGAATTTCCATAGCAGTCAAGACAAACCATCAGGGTAACAGTATACACAATTCTAAACTTTTAATGTTTATTCTGAGCCCAGGATGGGGCGGGGGGGGGGGGAGCTCTGCAGGGTGTGTTAAGATGTTCACACTGGAGAAACGTTTCTGTTTTCACTCCACTTCGACCTTGGGGTGGTAATGAAGCAGCTGATTATGCAAATGAATATGCATCATGATCCCAGCATCCATGTCATCACCATACAAAGGAATATCACACTTTGAGATGTGAGTAGGAGCACATTCCTATGACTGACAGCTCATGGTTCATGCTTAACTTTTTTTGTTTGTTTGTTTGTTTTTTGACAGGCAGAGTGGACAGTGAGAGAGAGAGACAGAGAGAAAGGTCTTCCTTTGCCATTGGTTCACCCTCCAATGGCCGCTACGGCCGGCGCACCGCACTGATCCGATGGCAGGAGCCAGGTGCTTCTCCTGGTCTCCCATGGGGTGCAGGGCCCAAGCACCTGGGCCATCCTCCACTGCACTCCCTGGCCACAGCAGAGAGCTGGCCTGGAAGAGGGGCAACCGGGACAGAATCCGGCACCCCGACCGGGACTAGAACCCTGTGTGCCAGCGCCGCAAGGTGGAGGGTTAGCCTAGTGAGCCGCGGTGCAGGCTCATGCTTAACTTTTAAACAAAATTCTTCATATAATGATTAAATGCTAACTGTATACAGGGAGTGGTCTGATTTTTCTGTCTCTGGGGTCCATGGACTAGGACAGAAACATTGGAACATCAAGTCTCTGTGTTCTCCAGGGTCAAAGCCTGGAGGTCTTCTTACTGTTCCACCTCCAACACCTGGCATGCAGTAGGTATTCAGTAAGTGCTTACAAATGAACACATGCTTCTTGCTCACACTAAGGCATTGAAAGTGTTGGCAGGAGGCCAGCGCTGTGGTACAGAAGGTTAAAGCCACAGCCTGCAGCATCCGCATCCCATGTAGGGGCCAGCTCAAGTCCCAACTGCTCCACTTTCGGTCCAGCTCCCTGCTTATGTGCCTGGGAAAGCCAAGGAGGATGGTCCAAGTCCTTGGGCTCCTGCAGCCAAGTGGGAGATGCAGAGGAGGCTCCTGGTTCCTGGCTTCAGTCTGGCCCAGCCCTGGATGTTGTGGACATTCGGGGAGTGAACCAGCAAAGAGAAAATTCTCTCTCTCTCTCTCTCTCTCTCTCTCTCTCTCTCTCTCTCTTCTCTTTCTCTCTGTCTCCCTCTCTCCCTCTCTCTGTAACTCTGCCTTTCAAATAAATAAATAAATATTTAAAAAATAAAAACAAAGTGTTGGCAGTCTTCCTAGGAATACTGTCATATCTGAAAAGATGAGTAGAGTTTCATCCATAAGGGCAAAAAAGGAGATGGACACCCCAGGCAGACTCACCCAGGCAGGAGTCACGGAGCAGAGAAATAGGAGGCTGTGTGTGCTGACATTCTTGGGGCACTGAGTCTGCAGTGGGCTGAGGGCAGACATGAAGCCAGGTAGGGAGGCATCAGCCAGGTCACAGAGCACCACGGAGCTTTGGCTGGACTGTGTGCATCATGGAGAAGATGGAGGGATTTAAAGCAGAGAAGGGTTTTGGTCAGGTTTCCAATTTAGAAAGATTATTTGAGCTTCAGTACAGAGGTTGATTCACAGTAGGTACAGCAAAGGTGAAGATAACTTAGGAAGCAGTGTGCTGTGGCCATCATAACAGCCCTTCACTGTCCCTGCAGGTGCACAGCACAGACTGGCCTTGGCACTATTTCCACCTTATGGCCAGCTGAAAATCTCAACAAGGTCAAACGAAGTAGCTCAGGGCTGCAACGTTTGAGCCGTCTCAAGCCGTGGGCACGGTTTTGAGGGAGCTCATGGTTCCGGAGTATAGTGGTGCTCTCTGAGCCCGCTCACCTCTCTGCCTCCTGTTCATGGGCACAGAGATAATAGTCAGTGTGGACCTCGGGGACAAAGTGCCACTGTCTTTCTCAGAGTCTCAATGTTTCAGAAAGGACAAGCCTCCCCCAAGGCCTACAGCATCCTTCTGGTCTTAAGCCAACACTGGGAGGGCAAATCTTAAATGACTGCATTTGCCAGCAACCTGCTTTCTACCAAGTGGGAATGAAAAAGGCCACTTTATTCCCTGATGATTACCATTAGAAATGGATCCAAAACCACAGGCATTCAGGTTCCCAGACTTTTATAGACCAAAGCACACCATGAACCCACTGCAGTGCCAGGCGTGTTTTCAAGGTGCTTTCAAGAACACTGCAGGTACTGGGGAAAAAAAAACAAAAACAAAAACAAAAACAAAAACAAAACACCAAACCCGGAACTATGTTGTCAACATTAGAGCCTGCATACCTAATGTGGACCCCTTCTAGTCGGTGAAAATAATAGAATGGGTCAGAAGAAATATTCAAGAAATCAGAATTACTCAGAGTCAATGAGGAAATTGACAGCAAGAACTCAACAAAGCCCTCTGAATACAGGCTGCTGTTATTTATGGTGCAGAGAACCTCACTCGTTTGCCAGCTCTATGCAAAGCCCAGATAAGAAAACAGGCTTGCTTTGTAGTGAGAGGATTTCATCTGGATAGACAGAAAAACTTACAGACAGGAAAGGTTATTGGGAACTGAAGCGAGTCATGAAAGAGAAATCCTTACAATTCATTCCTCGGCGAATACTGGCCAAGTACCCACTACGTGCTGAGCACTGCTTCGTGCAGGAAAGATGGCGCTGGGAGTAACACAAAGATCTCTGCTCCATCAGAGCTTACACTCCAGCACGAGGTCTAAGGGAAGCCAGAATGCAGGGCTTGAGTTACTGAGAGCTGAGAAGCACCTGAGCCCAGAGTGTGAGCAGCCCAGAGAGGGACCAGCACAGTGTTTAGTACAGTGAAGAGTACGGTGTGGCATGGGGACAGTGCAGTGTGCATTCAATGAGTACAGGAGGTGTGAATATAGCTTAGTGTGGGCACTGTGCAGAAAGGGTATAACCCAGTTGGGTTCAGCACACTGTGGTACCATAGAGTATGGGGAGAAATCAGTATGGCTGCAGGCAGTGTGAAAACAGTCAGTACAATGCAGCATGGTTAGAGTGCAATGTGGATATAAGAAATATGGTGAAATGTGGGCACAGTCTGGGTACTGTGCAGTGTGTGTACAGTGCCATGTGGGTTCAGCCCAGTGTGGTGACAGTGCTATTTGGGTACACAGAGCTGTGCGGGCACTGCCTAGAGTGAGTACACAGCAGTGTTTGTGCAGTCCAGTGCAGTGTGGGTACAGTCAAGAGTGAGTTTAGTGGGTACAGCCAGTTGGAGGACAGGGCATAGCCCTTGGGAGAAATCAGGATTTGAATAAAGCGTTTGGCTGCATAAAGGGTGAAGAGTGGGATGAGGCTAGAAAGAAAGTAGCGAGCTTAGACAAAGGCAGATGTGAGGACATATGCAGGCCATGCTGTGGAATCTCGCTGCTTCCCGGAGAGAAATGCATTCAGGATAGGGGAAGCGAGGAAGGATGGTGGAAAGAAATGTTCAAAGGCTGGCTGTTTGGTGGCTGCTTGGAGAATGGCAGGACCACAGCAAAAAACCAGCTGGGCCATCCTGTAATGATGCAAGTGAGAAGTGATGAAATCCCGAGTGAGTGCCTCAAATGATAGGATCTGAGTCCTAGCCCCTCTGCTTCTGACCCGGCTTCCTGTTCCTGTGCACCGTGGGAGGCAGCAGGTGATGGCTCAAGTGGCCTGGATCCCTGCCACAAACGTGAGATCCGGATGGAGTTCCTGGCTTTTAGCTTAGGCCTGGCCTAGTACCAGCTGTGTGGGTATTTGGGGAGTAAACAAGCCAATGGGACCTCTCTATCTATCTATCTATCTATCTCTATCTCTATCTCTATCTCTCTCTATCTCTATCTCTCACCTTCAAATGAAAATAAATAAGCTAAAATTTCAAATAAAAGTGTAGGACGTAGTGGTCATCAAGACAGAATCTGGGAGACGTAGACTTTCAAAGAATGAGCCAGCTGTGACATCATCATGAGCACACATGGAGATGGAGAGGAAAAAAACTGGCTTAGCCAAGTTCAGTGTCAGCTCTGAGAGTTGCCTGGGACGTTAGGGAAAGCAAGCCCCAGAATGCGGGGCCGTCCCCAAGGCAGATGACTGAGAGGGACAGTCGTGTATATGACCCTGGGTCAGGTGACACAAGGTAGAGGAAGGTCCTGGATGGGGGTAAATGAGATGATGCAGCCTCAGGACACAGCAGTGCAAGCCTTCTTCTAGGCGACTGAACATATCCACAGAATCCCAAAGTGCCCCTCCCTTGCTGTTTAGCTGAGCTAGCTCACTCCTGGGGAAGAGGCTTCTTTACTCTTCAGAACACTCTAGAAATACTGTCTTCAAATCCTTCACCTCCAGGATGACCCAAATCTCTTAGCTCTGACTATCCCTGGAAGTCTAAGAACTGATTCATCCAGGTCCTCTGTGAACTTGACAGGACGGCCTATCTCAGCAAGGGCAGTGGATCCGCATCCTCGCTAATCCACCCTGCGAGTGATTGGATTAAGCCAAGCTCTCAAAACAGAAGCCTGGCTTTAGTGGATAAGAGAAGCACAGGACAGCCTGTAAATTCACCACTTCCCAATCTTCAGTGTTCACGGTGATTTATGGTGAGGACTATTTATAGCCAGGGCTCCTGCTCTGTGGCCTCCTTGAAGCAGAGGCGAGGGCTGCACAACACTGTTCTTCCCCCATGCCAGCAGCCTGATCCCCGCTGCATCTGACTGTCCTTGAACTTCTGGGGCACACTAAAGCAGGTCCTGCCTCTGCTGATGTCTCCAGCAATGGTCAAGAGGCAACCGCATCCACCCAACCCTCCCAGCTTGGCTCACTCATCCTGGTGTTCACTCGGCACTCCTTGATGTCAGGGATAAGGGACAGTCCCAAAAAAGTCCATCTCAGATCCTACCCACTCAGATCCTACCCACAATCATCAACCCCCCTACATTCTTCATGAATCCCCAATAGGGGCCTACAGGGTGCCATTATTTCCCTTTAATACATCCACATTCTTGATGTTTTTTTTTAAGATTTTAATTATTTATTTGAGAGGTAGAGTTACACAGAGAGGCAGAGATAGAGAGAAAGGTCTTCCATCTGCTGGTTCACTCCCCAAATGGCTGCAACGGCCAGAGCTGGGCTAATCTGAACCCAGGGGTTCCTTCTGGGTCCCCTATGTGGGCTCAGGGGCCCAAGTACTAAGGCTGTCTTCTGCTGCTTTCCCAGGCCAAAATAACAGAGAGCCAGATCAGAAGAGGAGCAGCCAGTACTAGAACCAGTACCCACATGGGATGCCAGCACCACACGTGGAGGCCTAATCCACTATGTCACAGCTTGGGCCCCCATGATGGATTTCTTATATTAACCGGGACATGCTTCCCTTTGAAAAACCAAAGAGGGGCCAGCGCTGTGATGCAGTGGGTTAAAGCCCTGGCCTGAAGTACCAGCATCCCATGTGGGCGCTGGTGCGAGACCTGGCTGCTCCTCTCTCTGTCTCTACCACTCTCTGTAACTCTGTCTTTAAAATAAATAAAATAAATTTTTAAAAAAGAAAGAAAAAGAAAAACCAAGGAGATACCAAAAGATGACATAAATAATATAGGGATGAAGCACATTGGAGATCATTGTATTCTTCTGTAATGTGGTGATCAGGGTCACAGGTATATACAAAATAGTATAAGGATCCACAAACTTTTTCCATAAAGGGGAAGGCTTATTGCAGGCTTTGTGAGTCAGAAGCTCTGTGTCTCATTCCTCCAATCTTCTCATGGCAGAAAGCTACAAAAACACAAAGATATAACATGCAAATGGAAGCCAAAAATGAAGTGGAATGACTATGCTCAGATATAATAGACTTCAAAACAAAATTGTTTTCAAAAGGGAGAAAGAATGACATTACATATACATTGATTTGGCAAGAAGATGTACCTATCATAAATATATATGCACCTAACACAAGATCAGCCAAATACACATTAGACCTAAAGGGAGAGCTAGACTCCAATACAATAATACAACATCAATGTATAGATCATCCGGACAGAAAATCAACAGACACATCAGAGCTGATACCACACTATAGAGTAAATGGACCCAACAGCCATTTCCAGAGCACTTCATCCAACAGCTATAGAAGGCACATTCTTCTCATCAGCACATGGATCATTTTCTAGGATAGATAATGTATTAGGCCACAATAAGACTCAACAAATAAAAAAAACATCTGATTGGGTTGGGCCTTGTGGCACAGAGGGTGCTCTAGATACTCCCATCCTGGCTTGGAGAACCAGTTCCAGTCCTGGAGCCTGCATTTCCAGTCCTGCTACCTGCTAATGCATCTGGGAAGGCAATAAATAATGGCCCAAGAATTTGGGTCTCTGCCATCCACATAGCAGAGTTGTTTGGAACTCCGAGCTCTTGGCTTTGGCTTGGTTCAGCCCCAGCTGTTGCAAGCATTTGGGATGTAAACCAGCAGGTGTTACAGTCTGAAAAAGCCCACCGCCTGAGGAACGACTCCAAGGGACTTTTCTCTCATGCAACCAGCAAAGGGTTAAAGATTTATTGATTATCCAGCATGCTGGGGCTGTCTGATCATACATGAACAGAGCAGCCCCGAATAACCAAAGGTTAGGGTTTATAAAGGCAAAAACCGCAAAACCGGGAAGGGGGGAATACATGGTTGCTATGCACGGTTGCTATACACAGTTGCTAAAATCAAAAGAGAGTACATAAAATCAAAAGAGAGTATATGGTTACTGGGGTCAACATAACCTAAAACCTAAGTGAAATTAATATTTATCATAATCTTGACAATACCAGTTACAATATTACAATTAGCAATTAGGACTTGACATTAATGTAAGACACAGACAAATCACATCTTTATTATTAGCCCAGGTAACCCAAGTGCAACCTTTCTACTTTTAAGCTTGAGCAATCATGCTAGGGGGTTTTTGTGCTCTGCCAAGGGTGATGTAGTGCACTGCTATTGTCCGACTATTTGAGATCATAGTTTCAGACCAGAGTCTCACAGTGGGGGGGGGGGGGGGGGGTGCTTTCCCAGAATGCAGTCTCAAGTGCTCCAAAATGGAGTCCCTACTGCCAAGGTGCTACTCTGTCTTATTTTTTACAGCTGTACCAGGAAGGTTTAAACCTGTAAGCTTAAGCTTAACTTTTTACACCTGCACATATACAATTTTAACTCTTCACAGGTAAAAGATGTCTCTGTATATATCCTTCCCTCTGTCTCTGTCACTTTGTCTTAAATAAATAAATAAATCTCTAAAAAAAAATGAAGACATTTAAATTATATCATGTATATCCTCAGTCCCCAAGGAATAAAACTAGAAAGCAACAACAAGAACAATAAAAAATAATTAACAAATAGAGGCCACAATTCTGGCCACGAGTATCGGGGCCTAAGCACTTGGGTCATCTTCCACTTTTTTTTTTCTCAGGCAATTAGCAGGGAGCTGGGTCGAAAGTGGAGCAGCCAGGACAAAAACTGGTCCCCTTATAGGATATCAGCCTTGCAGGAGGCAGCTTGACCCACTCTGCCACAATGCCAATCCCATGTGACAAATACATTAAACTAATACAAGATGTTTATCATGGGGGAGGCTGGTTGTGGAGTCTAGAGGAACTTTTCACATTACTTCATAACTTTTGTTTTGTAAATTTAGAAACTGTCCTGAAATTGAAAGTTTATTAAAAAAAAGATTCTACTCTGCCATTACTGCCTAAAAACACCCACACACAACACATAAATGTGTGGATATGGCTGTGTTACTATAAAAGCAATTCACAAAAATAGTTGGTGTGCCACCTATGGCTTGCAAGCAGTCCTTTGGTGTAGTACAAAGAGATGGAATAGGACACACACAGAGTCTTCAGGAACAGCAGAATTTAAAGGATAGGCAATACATAAGGAGTGAGAGCCATATCACAGTGGACTAAAGAGTCGTGAATATAGGTAAGAGGGGCTCCAAAAAGTTTGTGAGAAAATGGAACTAGGCTAGTTTTCCATGAACATACAAGGGGGCCCCTTTGTATACATATATGAACAACACACACGCACATAATACATACATGTGTGTACATGCATTTACAAGAATACTTCAAAAAGCTCAAGGAAAATGAAATTTAAGATAAACTTATTTTGATACAAAAATTTTTGAAACCCAGGCATAGTTTTTTCATAAAACAGATTTTTCCATGAAGTTTGTGAAAACGTCTCATGTGCACAAATTTCAGAAATTTTCGGCACGAAAATAAATGTATCTGTTAATTCCATTTCCATCAACTTTGAAGTACGCTTGTATGTATAAATATGTATGTATATGCACATGAGTCTCTTTTATATATGTGTCTCTGTATATGTAACACACTTCAGGATTTCAGTTTCCTACAGGTTAGAAGATTGGATATGCTGAGTGAGCTCCGTGTTGAAAAAGCAGTTGTGGATAAAATAATGCAGAAGATAAAATAATCCTCTGAGCTGGATTGGGAATAAGAATCCTCAGAAG
Source organism: Oryctolagus cuniculus (assembly GCF_964237555.1). Classification (NCBI taxonomy): domain Eukaryota; kingdom Metazoa; phylum Chordata; class Mammalia; order Lagomorpha; family Leporidae; genus Oryctolagus; species Oryctolagus cuniculus. Next base: position 41,229,264 of record NC_091442.1, read on the forward strand.
AACACGAAACAGTGAAAGGAGAGGCTCTGTGTGTGTGTACCAACCAGCAAAGCCACTGAGCCTTCCCTTCGTGGGCCGCACGGGACTGGGGGGAAGGAGAAGAAACCTGGGCACAAGCAAGGTGGGGAACCCACAGGAGCCCCGCACGGTGCTAACTGCATGCCCATCACCTTGGGTGCTCCACAGCCGAAAGGACTCGCAAGACTATGCTCCCGGAGAGTCTATCATTTGGAATTCAGTCCATTGAAAAGGGTTAGACCACAGGCCAAGGCTTCTCTGTCTACGCAGGGGTGGGTGTTGAAGGATTGTTGCGTCTCCACGCGCTGGTGTGTGTGAAGCACCTTAGTGCTAGGAAGCCGCTCATGTTGAGTCTCTCCTAGACTGCTTCTAGCTGCATGATGAGTTGTTTTGTTTTGTTTTTTTGACAGGCAGAGTGGACACTGAGAGAGAGAGACAGAGAGAAAGGTCTTCCTTTTGCCATTGGATCACCCTCCAATGGCCGCCGCGCTGCGGCCGGCGCACCGCGCTGATCCGATGGCAGGAGCCAGGAGCCAGGTGCTTTTCCTGGTCTCCCATGGGGTGCAGGGCCCAAGCACTTGGGCCATCCTCCACTGCACTCCCTGGCCACAGCAGAGAGCTGGCCTGGAAGAGGGGCAACCGGGACAGAATCCGGCGCCCCGACCGGGACTAGAACCCAGGGTGCCGGCGCCGCTAGGCGGAGGATTAGCCTAGTGAGCCGCGGCGCCGGCCCAATGCATGATGAGTTTTAACCACTGAAACCCAAGTTCCCTCCCGAGCCGCCACCCGAAAAACAACTCACACATCCAAACATTATGACCAAGCAGTGTTGACAGGCCATTGCTGTCTGCTCTGAAATGACACACTAATCCATGATGACAGAACTTCAGCCATCTTTAGGGAACAGGCACCAAAGCCCTCAGCCAAGGGGAGGTAGCCCGGGAGATCAGCATGGGTCGGCACCACCCGGTGGAGACGAACCCACGCCTCTCCGCACCTCAGTCTGGGATTCCTCAGCGTCCGCCTAAGAAGCCTCAGGAAATAATTTGTCTTGAAGCGACCGCAGCTTGGCCATTAACCAGGTGACAGGCAGGAACGGACACACATCTTTGATGAACATAACAGACAGCATCTGAAAGAACTCACACAGATGAAATTCCAGGGGTACTGGGCGGTTCACAGTCAAGCTGCCTGGGGCAGCAAAGAGCAAAGGACGGCCTCTTGCGACATTGGAGTTATCAGACGCACAGCGTCAACTACCCACTGTCCGCGTTTAGAGAAATCAAAGAAGCCTGAAGGTATGAAATAGGAATCAGAAACTCCTACCAGACCCCCCACGGCAGGCGGTCATTCCGGGCCAGGAGGGCTGTGGTCTGGAACAGAACGGGGCGGAGCTTGGGGCCTTGAGGGTCGCTGCTCCCCTGCTGAGGCGGGAGGGCGGGAGGTGCCCCGGGGTGGGGGTTACTGTTAGGTTTGAGGATTCTAGGGTTCAAAGAAGGTGAGGAGGCGGCTAAAGTTGAAAAGACTTTATTTTAGGGGGGGACAGAGCAGAGGAGGGACAAGGGAGTGGGGGTGGAGCCTGCCAGGACAGAGGGCAGGGGTGTGAAGCCAGGTTTCGTTCCTTGTGAGCAAGAGGCAGAGTGCCTTGTGGAGGCGCTTGTGGAGGCCCCTCCCACCCCAGGGCCCCTGCCGAGGTGGGAGGGGAACGTGCAGTCAGGCCCCTCTGCGTGCCCTTTGCAGTGCCTGGTCTTAGCAGTCGGAAATGTCCCCAGGTGCCTTGCCTTGCAATAAACCTTTCCCTGGCCTTTAGATGATCTCTCTGAGCCCCGTTTCCACAGGCCTAGGGGTTCAGGCCCAGTGGCCTAATAGGTTCTAACAGTTACATCCGGCATATCCCGGGCAGCACGGAGCGTGTGCTAAGCCCCTGAAACTCAGTGCACAAATGCCCTTCCTCTTTAGCAAAGGACATGCAAGTTAGGGAGGTCCTGACAAACCAGACTGACCCTGTGTGTCCCAGCAGCAGGAGAGTGAGCGTTAAATAAGCCAAGTAAATAAAGCATTGAAGAATCACTATATTCCTAAAGTTGTACTTATGAAATTTGTACTCATTAAATAAAAGGTTTCTTTGGGGGAAAAAGAATAAAATAAAAGTCACATGAGCAAAAAAAAAAAAAGGATTGAGAGACTGGATGCCACACCACTCCAATAAAATCACAGCTGTTTGTGTGTGGCGGGAGGAGGGGGGGGCAAAGAAAGGGAAGCTACCCTTAAATATTCACCAACAGATTAATGGGGTTGGCTGCGCTGTGGCGTAGTAGGTTAAGTGTCCACCTGTGGAGTCGGCATCCCATATGGGCTCAGGTTCAAGTCCCAGTTGCTCCACTTCCAATCCAGCTCTCTGCTGTGGCCTGGGAAAGCAGTAGAAGATGGCCCAAGTCCTTGGGCCTCTGCACCCACATGGGAGACCCAGAAGACGCTCCTTGCTCTTGGTTTTAGATTGGCCCAGCTCTGGCTGTTGTAGCCATTTGGGGAGTGAACCAGCAGATGGAAGACCTCTCTCTCTGTCTCTCTAACTCTGCCTCTCAAATATAAACAAATAAATCTTTTTTTTTTTTTTAAGAATTAATGGTAGTCCTGGAACAATGTAGTAATGAAACCTCTTTTCTGATGCTGATTTCTCATGGAAATCTACCTAGAGCTTGAGAATCCAAGTAGCAAGCAAGCTACAAACAGTGGAGAAGAGGCCATCTGATGTTTTGAAAGGTGAAGCTGCAAGCTGGGATCTGGCCTCAAATAACAAAGTGACATTGTTCACTGAGATCTTCAAAAATGCACAAAGGGGCCCATGTCGTGGCACAGCATATTAAGCCACCTGCAACTCCAGCATCCCGTGTGAGCACCAGTTCAAATTCTGGCTGCTCCGCTTCTGATCCAGCTCCCTGCTAACGCACCTGGGAAAGCAAAGGAAGAATTCCTGGGCTCCTGGAAATGGCTCCATTGTGATCATTTGGGGAGTAAACTAGAGGATGGAAGATCTTTGTCTATCTGTCCCCCACCCCTACAACTCTGCTCTCCAAATAAATAAAAACAAATCTTTTATAAATAGAAAGGAAGGAAGGACGGACGGACAAACTTGCAGATAGCCTGCCACAACAGAGGAAACTCTCGAAACTGAGAATTCTGGGTTTTAACCTGCCTCTGCCTTTGCAGACCTTGTCTTTGCCACCCTCTGTCTACGGAGCACCAGAAAATGGCCAGCAAGTTGAGAGTTTAACAGCCAGCAAGCTAAAAGTTTCCCTCTCTTAGCTTAGCCCTCCTGCATCTGGGTGTTTATTTTTTGTACCCATCTCAGCAGCTGCTGACCTCTATTTTCCCTTTCAAAGAACCAACACTCTGCATGCTGCGCCACAGTCTTCAAGTCAGGATGGGAGTGCATATTTGATCAAGATCTATGTAAATTCCACCCACCCACAGAGTGAATATTTTCCTTTGCTTTGAAAACGAGGTTCCCCCTGTCTGTATTTGTGTTTCTATGAGCGGCAAAGCTTTCATTTATTATTTTCAATCATCCATTTTTATATTCAACCTTTCCCATCTAAATTTCTTCTTGAAAAAGTAATATCTCCCCCAACAGATGCAGGCTTTTACAGAAATATCAAAAGATAACTTTATGGTATCTGCGTTTTGTGTGTGAGAGAGTTTCAAGATCACGGCTCAGACAAGGTCCAATCTTTGTGTTTATCTTGAATACTGTCTTGTCTAATGCTTTTGGTTGTGCTTTACTTTGTTTTGTTTTTGTTGTTGTAAGGCTATCATTTTAATCAGATTTTTGCCTGTAAAATTATTAGAATCACCTTCTTGGTACTTGTAAAGAGTGTTTTTAAAACAATTTTTCCATTCTTTGTTTTGAGAGGTGGGGGTGGGGGTGGGGTGGAGAAAGCAATAGAGACAGACAGACAAGACAGAGAGATAGCAAGCTCCCATAACATTAGCTGGTTCAGTCTCCAAATGCATACAATAGCTGGAGTTGGGCCAGGGCTGGGTTATGGCCAAAGCTAGGAACTCAATCTTGGTCTCTCCCATGGGTGGCAACCTCAGCTGCCACCTTCCCAGATCTGCATTAGTAGAAACTGGAGTTAGGAACCAGAGCCACAACTGCACCCAGGTACTCCAGTATGGGAGGCAAGTGTCCCAATCAATGGCTTGACAACGGGGCCAGATGTCTGCCCCCAAGAGTCTTTAACACATTTTAAAAAGTAGGTGGTCATCATTGTCACTTTTTTTTAATTTTTTTTTTAATTTTTTTGACAGGCAGAGAGGACAGTGAGAGAGAGACACAGAGAGAAAGGTCTTCCTTTTCCGTTGGTTCACCCTCCAATGGCCGCCACGGCCGGCGCGCTGCGGCCGGCGCACTGCACTGATCTGATGGCAGGAGCCAGGTACTTCTCCTGGTCTCCCATGGGGTGCAGGGCCCAAGCACTTGGGCCATCCTCCACTGCACTCCCTGGCCACAGCAGAGAGCTGGCCTGGAAGAGGGGCAACCGGGACAGAATCTGGCACCCCGACAGGGACTAGAACCCGGTGTGCTGGCGCCGCAAGGTGGAGGATTAGCCTAGTGAGCTGCGGCGCCGGCCATCATTGTCACTTTAACCTCTGATAAATTAAGGCAGGAAGTAGACATTGCCTCTGCTTTTCCCCTCCGAGGAGCCTTGTTCCTGGTCTCTGTGCAGAGACACTTGCTGGGCTTTCCTGTGCCTGGCATTGATGGGGAGGGGGGTGTCTTGTTAAGATGCTATCCTCCTTCAATGCCTGGAGGAGAGTAAAAGCTATGCATTTCTAACAAGCTCCCAGGGGATGTGAGTGCTTCTGGTAACAGGACCCATATTTGGAAAAGCAAAGAGACCAGAGGAATGGTTTTCAGACTTGTCCCCAGGGAGTTCTAAAAGCACAGTTGTCCAGGCCCACCCAGAAATTCCATTTTAATTGGTCTGGAGCAAGGCCTGGCTATCAGAATGGAACATAAAATACCCCAGGTGACCTGTAAGTGTGGATTAGGTGGCAAATCAGTGACGGAGAGCAGGACCCAGCTGGCAGGCATCCCCCACCCTCAACCAGGAGCTCCTGCAGGGCCCGTGCCTTCCTCCCAGAAGGCTTCCTATAGCAGCTGTGAAAGAACTGCAGCTTGTTAGCAACACCCTCCATATGGGTGGCATTAAACGTGCCCCCATGAGCACCAGCACACTGGAGTTGGTGGTTCCCACAGACACAAGCTGAGTGGTCCAATGCGGGAGTTTTTAGAGCCTGATTCTTTGTGTTTCTTTTTTTCTTTTTAAAAATTTATTATTATTATTATCATTATGATTGAGTCTGTGTCTTCGATTTGGTTTACACATCACAAACAAATCCTCTGGGAAGAAGATAAATTATTTTGCATTCTTCTGATAGGAAAATTGACACCAAGGTAGATGAAGTGTTTGGGTGATGACAGGCCAGTCTAAGGCTTCTTGAAGGGAAACAATACACTATCTCCACCCTATAGACAATATAAACACACTCAAAACGTCATCAAAGTCTCAAGAGAAGAACTTAGGTTCCTCAGGGCAGACATCATGAAATGTGACTTAAGCTGTTGTTGGTGACACCTGCTTTGCATACTGGTTTGCTGGTTTAAGTCCCTGCTATTTCATTCCTGATCCAGTTCCCTGGTAATGCACCTGGCATTGTTCAAGTACTTCAGTTCCTTGCCACCCAAGTGGGAGACCCAGATGGAGTTCCTGGTTCCTGGATCAGCCTGGCCCAGCCCCAGTCTATGCGGCCATTTGGTAAGTGAATAAGCAAATGTAAGTGCTTTCTCTCTCTCACTCTGCCTTTCAAATAAATAAATAATTTTTTTGAAAAAATGAATGAGGTCAGCGCTGTTGCACAGCAGGTTTACGCCCTGGCCTGAAGGGCTGGCATCCCATATGAGCACCGGTTCTAGTCCCGGCTGCTCCTCTTCCGACCCCAGCTCTCTGCTATGGCCTAGGATAGCAGAAGAATATGGTCCAAGTCCTTGGGCCCCTGCACCCATGTGGGAGACCTGGAAGAAGCTCCTGGCTCCGGAGTGGCGCAGCTCCAGTCATTGTGGCCATCTTGGGAGTGAACCAGCAGAAGGAAGACCTCTCTCTCTGTCTCTACCTTTCTCTGTAACTCCGTCTTTCAAATAAATAAAATGAATTTAAAAAAATGAATGCATTCGTGAGGAATTCAAGTGTTCTTAAAGAGTCCCAGGCTATAGCCCTGCTGATATCAATGATGCAGTCAGGGTTGTGTTCTCGACCAGCTCAATGACCCACCCAGGTGTCCCATACCTTCACAAACCCTACCTGTGAAGGCTGATACTGTGTAACTATGGAGGTCACACACAACATATACAGATGCATATAATGAAACAATGCCTTGTGAAAACAGGATAAGACTGAGGGCACAGATGGAGAAAGATGCTATATTCAGAGCCTTCTGGGAGCAAATTATGGCTTCTATCCCCCTGTTTTGAATTGACAATAATGATATTACATCACTGATTTTTTAGAAACATATATTAGGTCTGCAGTTATAATTTATCACATCACTGCCTATTGGCAACTGGAGCCTTGGTTCTGGTGAATTTTGCTTATTTTTTAAGATTTATTTTATTTATTTGAAAACCAGAATTACAGAGAGAGGTAGAGACAGCGAGAGAGAGGAGCCTTCTAGCTACTGATTCACTCCCCAAATGGCCACAATGGCCGAAGCTAAGCCAATCCAAAGCCAGTAGCCAGGAGCAACCTTTAGATCTCCCATGTGGATACAGGGCCCCAAGCACGTGGGTCATCCTCTGCTGCTTTCCCAGGCGCATTATCAGAGAGCTGGATCAGAAATGGAGCAGCAAGGTCTTGAACTGGCGCCCATATGGTGCTACATGCGATGGTTTTAACCCACTGCACTACAGCACTGGCCCCCTGCTGAATTTTTCTAAAGTACTTGAACTTCTACATGAAACTTCATCATTCCCTCCATTTATTTGCATCTCCACTCTGTGACCTATAAGGAAAAATGTCTGAGTACTTTTGAACATGAGATGACTTTGAAGCTCATCTATTCCGTGTCTGAATGGTCTTCTGAAAGTCCGTGGAAGACGCCTACTATTACAAAACTATGCATGGGGATCATGGCGATCATAGGGACCTCAAAAGGGCTTTTTTGGGCACCAAAATAAACTTATCTTTTAATTCTAACTTTCCATGAACCTTCTTAAGTCCTCTCATAGCTCTGGGACTTCCAAGGAGAGCTCTGATATCTATGCAAATGTTCCAAAGGTACTACAGGTCCCACTCTCTGCTCACATTGAGCCTTTCTGTACTGTTAGTTTGCAACGTTACACACAGGCACCAGGTAGGTCGTGTACTAGACGGAGCTGCAGGCAGAGCTGCTCGGGATCCAGTATGTCAGTCTTTTCATCTTGAACCTACACACTCCTGGGTCTGTGTGATACAAGCCAAATTTGAATCCCAGCCACTACATATATTCCCAATGTCCACTCCCCTCTCACACTATCTAACACTCCTCCTAGAAATTCCTTTTTGAGTTTTCTGCCAGAAGACCAAAACCAAATACATGTCAGTGGGGCTCTCCCACCACCACTACACCAACTGTGCCCAAACCTTCTGAACACACGCAGGCTCAGGCAAAGAGCAGTTAAAAAAAAAAAAAAAAAAAAGCAGAAGAAGAAAGAAAAGCAAAAGGGTGTTTGGCCCTGGATCCAAAGAGACAAATGGAGGAAATACCATTTTACTTAAGGCTCCTTTTTCAAAGCCAACAAGCGCAAAATTTCCAGAACAATAGGAATCTACCATACGGTCTTGGTACTGATGTTATTGGGATCAAAATCAACTTGCCAAAGAGGAAAATTCAAATCAAATTATTATTCAAGTAAACAAACTAAAAATGCAGGCATTCCAAGATGCTTTTGACAAGGGGAAAATGGACTACTAAATCAAACATTTCATAAATAAATTAGCAAAATGCATTATGTAACACTAACATTAATGACACACACCAGATTGCCAAGGTCCTTAATCAAATCTTTTCAATCTAGGTCCTTACATTGTGATGGGGTCGCTTCTCACAGACAGCTCATAACACTAAGCAAATCTTTCCAATGACGTTTCTGCCATCCCCAAATGTTTTCCTTCTGATCTGTCTCCAGGCCTGACATTTTTGCAAATTAAACTGGATTCTATTATCCATGATGGCTTAAATTCAATTACCCAAACAACTAACCAGCCAGCTCCATGACTAAATTATCCACCTGCTGCCTGAACTTTTTGGATTTGACAATGGGCTGGCTTCATTTATATTTTGAAAACTGGAAATAGATCTGGATTAGTTGTGGAAAAGCACCTAGGAATCGTCTTTCCTTCTCCAAATCACTTTAGGAAGACACGGTTCCATTGCCACGGTAAGAGATTCCAACGATACAGATGTGGTCAGAATCAAGGACTGAATGTTCCTCTTCATGGCCTCACTCCTTCCCTCCTCCCGTCATCATTTTTCTGAACCACTTTCTTGACCGTTTGCTTAGGTACTGACTTCATACCATCTGTAACAACACCACAACAGACCTCTTTAACTTCATGTTCATTTCGAGGTCACAAGGAAGTCACATTTTTACTGAAGAAAAGACCATCATGCTGGTTTTCTAAGACTTCACAGGCTGCTGTTCCTTCATGCACCAACACTTGGCATAATACGTGTTTTAATTTTGGCCATTTGATAGGTCAAAACAATTCTTTTTTTTTTTTTTTTTTGACAGGCAGAGTGGACAGTGAGAGAGAGAGACAGACAGAAGGTCTTCCTTTGCCGTTGGTTCACCCTCCAATGGCCGGCGCACCGCGCTGATCTGATGGCAGGAGCCAGGTACTTCTCCTGGTCTCCCATGGGGTGCAGGGCCCAAACACTTGGGCCATCCTCCACTGCACTCCCGGGCCATAGCAGAGAGCTGGACTGGAAGAGGGGCAACCGGGACAGAATCCGGCGCCCTGACCGGGACTAGAACCCGGTGTGCCTGCGCCGCAAGGCGGAGGATTAGCCTAGTGAGCCGCGGCGCCGGCAAAACAATTCATTATTTTGTACTTCCATTTCCATGGACCCTTAAGGTTATACATCTTTTCAGGCTTATTGGCCCCTTTACACCGTATTTATTTATTTATTTTTATTTTATTTACTTTTTAAATGATTGTATTTATTTATTTGAGAGGTAGAGCTACAGACAGAGAGAGGTAGAGACAGAGAGAGGTCTTCCATCTGCTGGTTCACTCCCCGAATGGCTGCAACGGCCAGAGCTGCGCCGATCCGAAGCCAGGAGCCAGGAGCTTCTTACCGGTCTCACATGGGTGCAGGGGCCCAAGCACTTGGGCCATCTTCTACTGCTTTCCCAGGCCATAGCAGAGAGCTGGACCAGAAGTGGAGCAGCTGGGACTCAAACTGAAGCTATGTGGGATCTGGAGCCCCTGGAGAAGGCTTAGGCCACTATGCCGCAGCGCCAGCCCCTACGCATAGTTTTTAAACCTGATACAGAAATTAGAATTTTTTTAGAGTATAAACAAAAAATCATGAGATTAAAATTATCCAACCTAGGTGTTGGTACAAAACTTTCAACTAATAAGTAAAGAGTAGTCATTTTTTTCTGCAAATACTGAAGACCTATTTGAATAATAAAAGCAGACAAAGAACTCTTAAATTGGAAGGAAACTTAGGGAAGAAAAGGATTTTTTAAAGGTTAGGAGGAAATTGAACTGTCAGGGTCGTTATCTTTTGATCACACTGATTTATCACATTCTATTGCTGCCATAACGTAGATGAACACAAATCTAGTGGCTTAAAGCAACACACAATTGTTATCTTGCTCTTCTGTAGCTCAGACATTGAGAAGGGTCTCAATAAGTTAAAATCAAGATGGTAGCAGATTGTACTTCTTTTTCATGTCTCTAGGTAAGTATTGGTTTTCTGTTCCTTCGGTTATTTTTTATTTATTTACTTTTATTCTATTTGAAAAAGAGAAAGAGATAGGGAGACAGAGAGAGAGAGAGAGATCTTTTATTCACTGCTTCACTCCTCCAGATGCCTGCCACAGCCAGGCCTGGGCAGGCCAAAGACAGGAATCCTAAAATCAGTTCAGGTCTCGTACTTGCATGTAGAGACTCAAGTACCTGAGCCATCACTTGCTGCCTCCCGGAGGGCACATTAGCAGGAAGCTGGATCAGAAGCAGAGGAGCAAGAACTAGAAACAGGCTCTCCAATATGGAATGCAGGCATCCAAAGCGTCAACTTAACCATAGCACTACAGGTTTGCCCCTCTCTTCCTCTAAGGCATACATAGGTGATTAGATCGAGCCCATCTGGATAATCTGTGCTATTCTTTCTATTTTAGGGTCCACTGACCAGCAACCAAAATTCCTTCTGCAACCTTAATTTGTTTTTGCCATGTAATGTAACAGTCTCAGGTTCTAGGGATTGGAATATGAAGCTAACTCTGAAATTTCATAGAAAAATAGAATTAAAAGAATTAATTTTGATGCAAAAAACTTTTAAATACATGCACAAATTTTTTTTCCATAATATGCATTCTCGACATTTTTCAGGGAGATGGTAGGGAAGGGGAGGAGGTAATTGTTCTGCCTACCACAATTAGCCTGATGGAATGTCTATGGAAGCCCCAAGGAACAATCCACCTTTTGTTTTATTGGCTTTTGTCTCTGGCTGCCAAGTTAAAACAAACAAACAAATAAGCACAATATCCTCTGAGCCCTCTCAAAGCTTTAGGGGTATTTTTCGAAGACCTTCTCCTCAGCTGCAGTCCATTGCCATCAGGAGCTTGTAATCAATTTCCTCTTTTCTTCCTCTGGGCCCCCTTCCCCTAACTGCCAGGCATAGAGCATCACTGTGAACTGCACTGGGGTCCTCCGATGTGTCAGAGCCAGGTCCTGCTCAGGACGAAGTGGAGGACATGGCCTCTCCGTCCATCTGCCGCACACCTCACCTCTGCTTCCACTGCTAGGTCTACCCCAATCCCTGCTTCCTGTGAGTCCAGCAAGACCCGCCCTTTCCCCCACTCCCCTCTCATTTGTGAGGTGGGGATAGGAAACTCATGCAGATCACACTGGACAGACCACAGCTCATTAAACATGTGAAGAGGAGGCCGATTCTCATAGGTACATATTCATACAGTACACACATGTATATAAGTTAGTGAGGCATATATATATGCACGTATGTCTTCAAAAAGTTCATGGACTTGCTTATTACAAAGATACTATGCATGGGTTTCAACATATTTTCACTAAAATAAACTGATTTTTTAAGAAGATTTATTTATTTATCTTAAAGGTAGAGTTAGAGAGAGGGAGAGAAAGAGAGAAATGTCTTCCATCCACTGTTCCACTCCCCAAATGGCCACAACAGCTGAATCTGAAGCCAGGAGCCAGGAGCCAGGAGCTTCTTCTGGGTCTCCCACGTGGTCACAGGGGCCCAAGCACTTGGGCATCTTCCATCGCTTTGCCATGCCATCAGCAGAGAGCTGGACTGGAAGAACAGATGGGACACGAACAGGCACCCATATGGAGTGCCAGTGCTGCAGGTGGAGGCTTAGCCAACTACACCACAGTGCCGGTCCCTCAACTGATCTTTTAATCTCATTTCTCCACAAAATACTTGCAATACATATATGTGTTGTATGTGCACATGTGTCTGTGTGCACACATATATGAGACACACACACAATAAAACAAGTGAAACAAATAATCTACTTTTCTCTCATGAAGTTTAAAATATTTTTATCTTATTGTATGTTCCAAATCAGTAGGAGCACATATAAAACAATAGATTATAATATTTCGATCTTAGAGTAAAATTTTTTTTTCTCAACTTCATCAGGACAATCACAGCCACCAACCGTGGTACAGGGCAGTCCTGCCCAGAAATGCACCATCCTTATGATTCATCCAAAGAGCTCATGCCCTAAGGGGACAACTGGGACCGCAGTGAGACTTGGATATGGTCTGAGTTGTCACCATTTTAGAATCCTTCCTAGTGGCCTTTCACATTTGGATCAAGAAAAAGCCTTGTAAATGAAGCATGTGGCTAGCTCTTGCCCTCCTAAGCAACATTATCATCCTCAAAATGGCATATGTTTCAATGTGGCAGAATAGCAGGGACTTTCAGTCTGAGCATGAGCCTCAAGATTTAAGCATCTTGGCCAGAGCTGGCTTTGACGCCCATCCTCTTGTTCCACATTTTCATAGAAATCTAAGTAAGATGATATCTTTCCATGGGAAACTGTCCTACTTACTTAGGGAATGGAGTTGGTTTAATCAACTTAGAATCACGGGATATTGAGGTATCATATAGAATCATTGAAAGGGTTTTTCAAGTTTATCTATCCTGTACCTTATTTTGCAGAAGGAGAAGGTAAAATTCAATAAGAGAAAATGACTTGCTCAAGATTACACACCTAGTTCTCATCGAAGTTGAATTGTGAAATTCCCAGTAACCCCACATTTTCAACACTGTTCTACCTCTCTGTCACAAATCAATTCTGACTATTCAAAGAATGAAATTAACATGCTTCTGGTTAAAGATGATACATAGGATGCATTGGTTTCCTTAGCTGTAGCAGTCATTCACTATACATATGTCTATCAAAATATCATGGAAATGTATATCATGAAAAAGTCATTCAAGGATTTAAAAAAATTTGCACCAAAATAAACTTATATTTTAATTCAATTTCCATGACTGTGAAGCTCCCTCATTGTATCAAAATATCATGGTACACACCTTAAATATATACAATTTTATGGAAAAAAGGATGGTTCATTGGGTACACTCTTTTAGGTTTTTCTCCCCAAACTCTGATGGTGCACTTATAAGGAAATAAGAGAAACCAACAGAAACAAAGGTTGGACTATTGAAACCAGATATCTCAGGGTTAATCACATTTATAAATCTGAATCCTTCATCAAGGAAAACCTGAAACACATCACTGAACTCCCCAATCTTTCAAGAATTATTTGCACCAATTACTTAAGGAAGAAGGAGGAATTGGCGGAACACAGAGAGGCAGAAGTGGTTGAATGTCTACTTAAGAGGCAATTTAGAGCCCAAGATATCTTTGTGTCCACACACAGCAAAGCCAGTGGCCCTCTCTCTCATTGCAATGGAAGAATGTCAGCTGATACGGTTTGAAGATATTGAATAACAGTCTTGATTGCAGAATGAAGAATGTGAAAACACTCAATGTCCAGTGCCCACAGCTACAGTGTTAACAATTGTTCTCTCAGGTATACGTCAAGAATCAACTCCTACATTAAACACAAGACACATAAAAGTGAGGACCACAGCTACCCTTGCTGTAGAGACTGGATCATCCATTCCTTCTTCTCTTGAACGTAGATGTGGAACCCAAATAGGGAAGGTCAGCCATCTTCAAATACCCAAACACTGCTGTAAGATCAAATGACAGAGAAAGGACCGCGTTGGAAGTTCCAACTCAGCATGCACGAGTGACGTGGTCTCAGGCGAGCTACTACACACCTCTAAGCTTGGGTTCCCCATCTTCTACAATTAATACAATGAATATTCACATTGTTTTCTATGCAAATTGGACAAGGCAATCACAGACAAGCCTCACAGTACAGCACAAAGCATTTATCTCTTCTGCACACTTTCTGGGCTCTAAGGATAAACTGTTCTTCCTTCTATACCTTTGGACCCATTGCCTAGAAACATCTTACAAGAAACCCAAAATAGGCTGGCGCCGCGGCTCACTAGGCTAATCCTCCGCCTTGTGGCGCCAGCACACCGGGTTCTAGTCCCGGTCGGGGCGCCGGATTCTGTCCCGGTTGCCCCTCTTCCAGGCCAGCTCTCTGCTGTGGCCAGGGAGTGCAGTGGAGGATGGTCCAAGTGCCTGGGCCCTGCACCCCATGGGAGACCAGGAGAAGCATCTGGCTCCTGCCATCGGATCAGCGCGGTGCGCCGGCCGCAGCACACCGGCCATGGCAGCCATTGGAGAGTGAACCAACGGCAAAAGGAAGACCTTTTTCTCTGTCTCTCTCTCTCACTGTCCACTCTGCCTGTCAAAAAAAAAAAAAAAAAAAAAAAAAAAGAAAGAAAGAAAGAAACCCAAAATACTGGCTTTCTGAATATGTACTCCAAAGTCCCGAAACTTAGAACAAGCCCATTACCCCATCAAGGAACAGAATTTAAAAAAAAGAAATCATTGCTGTTCCCAACATCCCACAATAGCCTCCTGGCCTTGTAAGAAAATTCACAGCCTGATCTGCAGAGTAGATGCAAGAAAGATCAAAGCCCCCAGTCCCAGTCCTGAACACAAGGAAAGACAAGCTGTCTTGAAAGGATCAGCTTGCTCGATGGCAGGATGCTTCACGCATGTTAAATAGGAACTGAACAGCAACAATGGCAACAAGACTCAGGGCAATGAAAGTGCAGCCATTAAATTTTCATGATTTCAGAGCTCAGGACACGCAAGTTCATCACTTTGGCACTTTTTATGTCAGGGAATTTATAATGAACATAGCTGTTGAGAATCAGCACTATTCATGACTGAAGCTTAGCACATAATGCTGGCATTTTAGAAATTGTTATCCAAACTATTTGACCATAAAAATGAGAGGAACCTTTAACAAGCAGAGGAACCCCCATGCCCCAGCACCACTAGCATTTTCCAATGAGCTGATGAACCTTCGCAAACTGCCAGAGAACACTCTCTAATTGTGGTAACTCGGTTGAGGTCAGTGGTATCTATTTTTTTTTTTTTCCAGAAGAGAACTTAATAAAGAAAGGGCTGTGATTTGTTTAGTTCATGGATAGTGCAGTCTGGACTGGCTTTTATCATGCATCGCCCAGTTCAGTGTAATTTTTTACAATATTTCAATCTCCAACTCAACACCATACACACACACACACACACACACACACATTAGATAAGAAGAACTCCTCAAGGGCCCAACTTGTATTTTGATATCATCACCATCTTTTTTTCTATCCTAGAAGCATTGCTTTGACTTTGCCACCTATTGGCTCTGCAGTTTGAGGATCCTCTTCTCAACTTAAATTCTCCCAGGCAGCATTGAGGCAAGGGTCTGAGGTTTATTGTGGTGGTTGGGGTGTGGGGGTAGGGATGGGAAAGTATAAGGTGCACTGATGAGCAGGTCACTTCTGGGAGAGTTTATGGAACAGGGTTCAGAGTAGATCCCCCTTCAGAGGATGAAAGCGTTGAGTTATATATCCACCAGCTTTTTTTTTTTTCTTTCTTTCTTTCTTTCTTTCTTTCTTTCTTTCTTTCTTTCTTTTTTTTTTTTTTTTTTTTTTTTTTTGTCATTAGTTCAAGGCTGCTCCAGGTATACTCCCCTGTATTTCTGTCCTGCACTGCTCATCAACCAAGTATGCGCCTTCAGCAACAAAAGCCCTCTGGCTGTCTCAGGAGCACCAACACACACAGCCATGCGAGAGGCAAGTTATATGGACGGTACACTGACAATTTCTATTTCATGCTATATGCAAGGGTACTTCAAGGAAAATGGAATGGAGAGATTAGCTCATTTTGGTGCCAAAAACATGTTCAAATCCACGCATAGGTTTTCTGTGTAGTATGATTTTTCTCTGAACTTTTCAAAGACTTCTCACATAAAACTCCTCAGTTGCATTCTCTCCCGAGTGGCCCTTCTATGTCTTCTAACTACCAGGCCACCTAGAGAGGAACCATGGAAGCTCTTGCTGAAGAAACTAGCATGTCGCCTGCCCTTGGGCTTAGAACTTATCAGGATCTAAGAGGGGCAGATACAGACAGCAGCCCTGCATGGCAGGATACAGAGTGGTTCAGGGCAGGTGCTGGTGCTCACAGCCTGGGACTGCAGCCCAGATCTCAAATTCCCCTCTCCAGAGTTATTTCAATCCTTGACCATGCTATTTTCCATGAGCCAACTCTATCAGCCAGATTCCCAAAGGCTCCCCAGAAAAGCAGCACCAAAGATGTGTCAAGTTAATACTATCCCTTGTACAAGCACCACTATAAACCCAGCAGGAAAGACTTGGAGAGAGAGCGAGCGAGCCACGCCATACAGCAAGAAAAGGGTGCTGTTTTTCTGCAAGAGCCTGTCAAAAATCTGGGAGGGAGCTGTCAGGGCGCAATTCCAGCTTGGCAAAGTAGAAGCAATGGCAGAGACCACCGCTTCATTATAATCCCACAGACCGCCAGCCAGGGAAGGAGAGCCATGTGGAATTGATTGGGCATAATCAAGGCCCAGAAGATTTGAATTTTAAAACAATTTGATTACAAAGAGAAAAGACGTTGACCCTGGAGGGGGAAAAATAGTGGAAGATATGCAGGAGAGGAAATCCTTGAATGTGTGTATCTGTGGAAAGAGACCAGGAGAAAGAGAAAAGCACACAGACAACCACACAGGGAGGAAGAGAGAATGAGAAAAAAATAAAAGGCATTTGGGGGAGGAAAAACAATAGGAAACATGTATGGTTAATTCTGATTTGAAATAATCTATTGGGGGGAAGAGTCACAAAGCGAAGGAACAACCAAGATTAAAGCAGCAGATCTTGGGAGAACGGGCGTGGAGCGGTCAGCTTCCAGATCTCAGCAGCAGGAACCAAGAGTCCGTCTCTGTAGGTGTGTGCGCTTGGCACCAGCCATTTTTTAATCCACACCTGCTGAGGACTCGGATTCCCAGGAAAGAGATCCCTGGCTCAGTCTCATCACATGACCTACCTCTGCTTAGGGTTAGGAGAGGGGTTCTCGACTGGCCGTCTCACACAGATCATGTGGAAGGAGGGAGGGGAACAAAATAAAGAGCAAGAGATGTGAGGCGGGAGAAAGCCTCAGCTGCCCACTGCTGAAAGGGAACCCCAAAGAGAGGAAGGAAACGGGACTCCACGGGAACTGGGGAGGACCACCTACAAACCCAGGGACAAGACAGGGAAAAGATGAACGAAGAGGAAAAAAATATGACTGAGAAAATCCCACTGGGGAGAGAAGCTGGATACAAGAAGAAAGAAACCCTTGTTTGTGGATGAGCAGGGAAGAGCTAGACAGGGAGAAGGAAAAGGCAGAGAGGATTGTGACCTGGGTTGGTGATGGTGGCAGAGCGTCACATAGGGCTCACTGGTGACTTCCTAGGCTGAAATGATGCCACTCCAGACCCACAGCGCCCCGTGGCTGTGAGGCTCATGGCTGTACGAGGGTCCCAGACCACCCCGGGAGAAGGAGATCAGCATCTGCTCCACACAGCACGAACGTCCACTAAGTGCTTTGGGACTCCTGATTCGTAGTGTTCTGGTTCTCTGGCTGTCTAACAAAGTACCCCAAGACGAAGCTGGAGCTAACTTCTGCTTAGCGGTCACTGCTCTCTGGTTGGCTGGACTCAGCCAAGGAGTGTCCTGCGCAGTTCAGTCAGACTTGGCTGGACAGCAGTCATGTGGAGGCTGCAGTCTGAAGTGTCCAGGATGCCCATTCACACAGCTTGCAGATGATACCCCAGCACAGCGGGGGCTGGCATATGAAACACCTCCTAGTGGCCTGGGAGTTTCACAGCCTGGCACGTGGGTTCTGAGAAAGAGGGACCCAGGAGTGTGCATCACAGGGGCAGAATGAGGACACTGTTGGTTAAGCTAAGCTAAGCCTGAAATTGGCACAGCGTCACTTCTGCCATGTGCTATCGGTCAAAGACATTGTGGGGCCGGGCCGGCGTTGTGGTGTAGCAGATAAAACCGCTGCCTGCAGCGCTGGCATCCCGTATGGGCGACAGTTAGTGTCCCGGCTGCTCCACTTCCAACCCAGCTCCCTGCTAATGGCCTGGGAAAAGCAACAGAAAATGGTCCAAATGCTTAGGTCCCTGCTACCCACATGGAAGAAGACCTGGAATGAGCGAACGAGCTCCTGGCTCCTGGTTTTCAGCTTGGCCCAGCCCTTGTCGTTGCAGCCATCTGGGAGAGTGAACCAGTGGATGGAAGAGTGACTTCTCCCTCTCTCTCTCTCTCTCTCTCTATTTTTCAAATAAATAAATAAATCTTAAACAAACAAACAAAAAAGCAGCAGCTGGGGATGCAAGGGAATGGGAAGTAGATTGTTCTTCGTGATAGGAGTTTGGAAAGTTATGCTCAGGAGAGCTTTGGGATGGATCTTTGAAAAATACAATCTACCTCCTGACCGCGATGCGTAATTTATTGTCTCTTTAAACCTTTCTGTTAGTTGTAAATTTAGCATGTAAATTGTGAACTTTCAATCTCCTGTGACCTCCGTTAGATCGTCATTTCAAAGGCAAGTTGATTGGCCAGAGAAAATGCTACCTTCTCTAAGTTTCCAGTGGCCACATTATTCTGGAAAGTAATAGCCAGTGGAGAACACAGGCAGTCTGTGGAGAGCCCACTTGGTGTTTGCAGTGCTGTCCTTTTCTCATTATTCATTCATTCATCCATAAATATTTCAACCCCAGGCACCATAATAAGTATTTGGGATGTGTAGATAAAAGGCATAGTCTCTATGCTCAAGGGGTGGGTGCCACAAGAGAGGTTCTTTGGTATCTCGTCTTAGAGAAGGCCTGAGGAATTAGAGCTTAAATTCGGCAAATAAGCTTAAAATTGTATATTTTCAAAGCCACTCTTAAAAATCCCTTAGGAAATCATCATTTTGCATATTATCTTGCAACAAACCCAACACAGATGTTTCTCATTCATTGTTGGAAACTGATTACTGTTTTATTTGGAGGGACACCAAATTAAATGGCCATTTGTCATTTAGGAGCCATTTTTCTCCTCTGCATTCCTGCCACTCTGGTGCTCTGCAAGGAAAGGGCCTCCTAGTTCATCTCCCTGCTTGAACCCCTGCCTGCTATAGTACAAGCAAAACCGCTTCAGCCGAAGTCAGACCACTTCGCTCCTCTGTTCAAAATGATTCAAGGCATCCATTACTCAAAATAACGCCCAGTGACCTTTCTGCGGCCACAAAGGCCACATGATAGGATCGCCATCTGCCATCTGTTCTGTGATCCCCTACACTCCAACTTGGAACACGTCCTCCTTCGTGCCAAATTCCCTTATGCTTAAGGACCTTTGAACTCCCTGCTCTTCTTGCCCAGAACATTCTCCCCTTCTCCTCCCCCCACCCCCTCTCCCACCCCCCCACCCCCCCAGCCATGCCCCACTGCCGTTAGTCTCATTAACTCCCTCACCTCATTCAGGTCACTGCTTAACAGGAACCTGAACAAAAAGACCTTCCCTGACAGTATTCAAAACAGCATCCTCTCTCACTTCCTGTCCTCCTTATCTTAATCCATGCTTCTTCAAAGCCTTCTCACTGCCTGAAACTGAACATCTCTCTCCCTGCCTGGAAGGCAGCTTCTGTGAGGGTGGGGCTCCTAGCATGTGCTGCTCGATGAGTATGTGGTGGGTGAATGAAAGGAAAGATGGGTAAATAAAGAGTAAAAGCCGCAAAAATTGCCACCCGGGTCACCCCTTCGGAACGGAGGAGCCCAGTTCTCTGGCGTCCAGAAGGCTTGGTAGTTATTGGCTTCCAACTGCACCTTCGCCAGTAATTGCAAAGGCTGGAGGAAGCTATGTTGCCCGGGGTTTATGCCCCTTTCTTGGGGCAGCTTGCGTCTGCTGTCTGGTTGGCTTGGAGGCGCATAGCTCTGGCCACCTTGACTTATTCTGGAACACTTCTAAAGCCGCAGTTGAACTAGCATGACAATTCACCTTCTCCACACCCAGTGCTCTTCCCTCGCCTTCCACACCTCCACAGACACGGGCCCCAAAGTCACTCCTCAATGCACCTCCTGCCCGCAAATCTCTATCTCAGCGTCTGCTTTTAGGAGACCTGATCTAAGACAGTGTGGTTCCAAATACATAAGTTAAAACCCTGGGGTCACAGGGAATTCTTGGTGTTCTCGCACCGCAAGAAGCACACAGGAGCTGAGAACTACCAAGGAGTCCATGGATTTGAGTCTTTCATTTGGCTCTCATCCTATTGCATTTGTTCCCAAGTAGGAATTTTGCAAGAGGTCATGCCCCATTTGGTTTTTTTTTAGATTTATTTATTTATTTGAAAGTCAGAGTTACACAGAGAGAGGAGAGAGAGAGAAAGAGAGAGAGAGAGAGAGAAAGGTCTTCCATCCACTGGTTCACTCCCCAGTTGGCCGCAATGGCCGGAGCTGTGCTGATCCGAAGCCAGGAGCCAAAAGCCTCCTCTGGGTCTCCCACATGGGTGCAGAGGCCCAAGGACTTGGACCATCTTCCACTGCTTTCCCAGGCCACAGCAGAGAGCTGGATTGGAAGTGGAGCAGCCGGGTCTCGAACTGGGGCCCATATGGGATGCTGGCGCTTCAGGCCAGGGCTTTAACCCACTGCACCACAGCATCAGCCCCTGCCATTCCCCATTTGAACTCTGGTGTTTCTCCATCCCCTCTGGTCCCACTGTGTGATAAGAGTGCAGGCTGAGCCCAAGAAGGTAAAAAACTGCAAAGGAAAGGTCTCTGGTCACTTGCTTTGCTGGGCCACATGGAGAAAGGGAAACCAGTGCTCAGGAATCTCCTCTTTCCCAGCGAGGATGCAAACATCCATTTACCTAGCTGTGCTGCTGCTTACACACACATGCATATATATTTTACAATGGCACCATCTGTGTTATCACAGTTATGGTCCTACCAGCATTTCCATAAAAATGACAATAAATCTTTCTTTTCTAAGGTTCATAAATAGCTTATAAAAACTGGGTCTGGGCTGAAATTTTTTCTCAACAGTTTCCATCCAAGACACTAGTAAATTTTGTTAACAAATTACACAACTATCAATGTATTTGGCAAGCTAAAAAGTGCACAAAATTTTACTCTTTCCAAAAGCAGCTATGCATTCATAAAGGGGAAAAATAAACTAAATCCCAGAATAAGAAAGATGATACTTACCCTTAATTTTAATGTCTGTAAGTCATTCCTTAGATTAATTTCAAATGATCAAAAGTTATGTTTCCTGATTGCATTTGCAGGGATATTTTTATAGTAAGCAACAGATTGGGCAATGATTACTTTACGCAATATGGGAACACCTCAGATGATTTTTGGGCTTTCACATTACAGGGAAGTGGACAGAGGTTCGTGAAGAAGCAGGGTGGGAAGGTATGGGAAGTGGAGCCACATAGTCTTGGTAGACATAGACTGCTTGATAGTGCTTTTTCTGGAAGAAAACCATCCTAATACTTTTATCTTTCTCTGCATCATTTCAGCCTAGATCCAGAATCCCAGGAAAGGATGTGGCCAGTCAAGCTAAGTCATGTGGCCGCCCCTTGCTTCTACTGCACCTGCTTTTGGATTTACCACAGTGGTGGAGGGGAAGCACCCAACTTTATCATTGATAGCTGCCAAGAAAAACAGAAAGAGACAGAGGCAGAGACAAAAAGGAGGGGCAAGAGGGTGAGAGAGACAAACAGAAAGATAAAGATGGATGGATATAAATGATAGATAATGATAGATATAAATTGATATAGATAGATGATAGATATATAGGTAGATAGATAGCTAGAGCTAGCCACATGAATAACCAACACCAGGAAGCTGACAGAATAAATTATGTTATAAATTCACAATGGAGAGGCCGGAGCTGCAGCATAGTGGGTAAAGCTGCCGCCTGCAGTGCTGGCATCCCATATGGGCACCGGTTTCAGTCCCGGCTGCTCCACTTCTGATCCAGCTCTCTGCTATAGCCTGGGAAAGCAGTGGAAGATGGCCCAAGTTCTTGGGCCCCTGCACCCACATGGGAGACCCGGAAGAAACTCCTGGCTCCTGGCTTCAGATTGGCACAGTTCTGGCTGTTGCGGCCATCTGGAGAGTGAACCAGCAGATTGAAGACCTCTCTCTCTCTCTCTCTCTCTCTCTCTTTCTCTCTGCCTCTCCTTCCCACTCTGTGTAACTCCGACTTTCAAGTAAAATAAATAAACCTAAAAAAAATAAATTCACAATTGAATATTGTGCAATCATCAGAGATTATGCTATAGAAAAAATATTTAATAAATTAGACAACTATATTCAGTATGATGCTAAATGACAGAATGGGTTGCCAGATAAGGAGCCCAACATAATCCCATTTCAAGAATAAATAAATAGATAAGAATACACGTAAGCCTAAAATAAACAATGATAGAATTTTAAGTTATTTTTAGGTTCGCTAATCTGTTATCTAAGATTTTAAGAATAGATGTAATATTGGTTTAGAAAGGATGATAAAAAATGAAAGTCACCTTAGAGGTCTCCAGACCTCAGTAGGAATCTCTGAGTCAAATGTCACAAATAGTGGGGTGGGAGGCCAGCCTGGCGATTAAGACAGCAGCTAATGTACGCATCACATATCAGAGCAGCGGGCTGGGTTCCCAGCTCTGGCTACTGACTCCAGATTCCATTTGCACTCATGCAGACCCTGGAAGGCAGCAGCAAGGATTCAAAGAGTTGAACTCCTACCACTCAGATGGGAGGCCTGGATTGAGTTCCCAGCTCCTGGCTCCCCAGCACAGCCACTGCAGGCATTTGGTAAGTGAGCCAATGAATAGAGCACTCTCTGTCTCTCTCTCTCTGCTGCCCAATAAAAAATTATTACACATAGTACTATTACCCTATTCCATGGTTGAAAAATTGAGTTGCTGAGAGAATATTCCCAGCTAAATTCACAGAGCAGAACAAGGACCGGAACCCAGAGCTTAGTCTCGAAGTCGGCTGTTGTAACTTGCAGGTGCTCTTACCTTCTAGGCAGGTTGTGCTCACCTGGTTGTGAGAAAGGGGTAAAAGCTGAGCCTGCAGCACCCTTGCTTGTGAATCAGGCCGGCTCCCCTGACTACCCGAGCGCTGAGAGCTGCTTGGGAAGCCAATCGAGCTCGGACTTCTTCTCCTCCTTTGCGAGAAATGGTAATTAAAGGGGTATTGGAAATTCTGCGTGTGGTATTGAAATCGTTGAATGTTATCTTTCATATGCCACTTTGAAGTCCTCTCTGTGTCTGAAAGGTCACTACCGCTGGCTAACCGGCATTGATTTCCAGGCATTTACAGATATACATGACAACTCCTGAAAGGGGCTTTCATGGATTGAAGAACAGAGCCAGTGCGATGTGGTTGGTAAATAGCTCCTCTGAGCAACATAGAGTCATTATGAAAGGAAATAAACCTGGAGGTGTGTGTTACCAGCGGACTTGAAAAGGAGCCACGCTTTCTCGAGATGAAGGCTGCGCCTGCGACATCCTCAAATCCCAGCCTACCTGGCATAGCTGGGGGCTGACATTTGGCCAACACAACCCCATGACTGACATGAGGTAGGAGTTCGAGTGTAGCTCCTCCTTCCTTCACTGGAGTGACTGTTATCTCCTAACAGAGAAGCAATTTGGGCCCAGTGGTCTCAGGGGAGCTGCAGAGGCCACGGTCAATGGATGCTGCTCTCCACAGAGAATTCAGAATGCTCTTAGGAAAAAAAAGTCAGTTTTTATATAAATGCTTTTAATTTAAGACACTTCAGACAGTGCCCAAGAGTAATGCAATTTCTGGTTTCAGAAAGTCAATTGAGCCATGAGGTTTTTTGTTTTTTTTTTTTTTTTTCCTAGCTCAAAGTCAGCAGCGGGTCTGCCTCATGTGGTTCCATGAGTCTTTCTCAATGGCCAGCTCATGTCTCACCATCAAGTGTTTGCTGACAGACTTGACTTAGGCTGTGTGTGTGTGTGTGTGGACACGGTGAACTTCCATCCCCAGAAGGGACCGTATTGAAAACGCCAGCAAATTGCCATGCTAATTCCCCAAGCCTAATGCCAAACTGATCAGAAGAAATCTGTATTCAAACAGGGACCATGTCTACCCATAACATGGGCTTCTGTCACTTGCTCTTTTCTTGGCAACTTACATAAGGTAAATTCCTGACTTCTTTCCAATGCAGTGTCAAATTCTTAGTAGGGGTAAAAGGGACACTGGCTCTAAGTGTCATAAAGTCCCAGATTGCAACAGTCACCTTAGAAAATTCATCTCATCAAATGGTTCTCACAGTATGGCTCCAGATACCCTGGTGGTGCTTGAGACCATTCTGGGGCTACAGAAAGTCGAAACTGCTTTCCTAATAGTACTATGATGCTACTTGTCTTTCTGACTCTGCTCTTTCAGACGTGCAGGTGGAGTTTCCCAGAGGTTATAAGATTGTGACATTGTCACCATTCTGGTGGCTAATGGAACGTGTGCTTGTGTATTCCTGCATTTTTACAGCTTTGTTTCATTTCTGAATAAATATTGATAGAAGTAACTGACACAAACAAAACCTCTTTGGGATCTTCAGTTAATTTTAAGAATGCTAGACAATTGCTACTCTCATCTCTTTGTATCTCTGCTACCCAATGTACTGATGGATGGTTGTAAAGATTCAGCTAGGGAGCCGGCGCTGTGGCATAGTGGCTGAAGCCGCCGCCTGAAGTTGCCAGCATCCCATATGGGTGGCAGTTCGAGTCCCGGCCGCTCCACTTCCGATCCAACTCTAAGCTATGGCCTGGGAAAGCAGTAGAAGATGGCCCAAGACCCTGGGCCCCTGTACCCACGTGGGAGACCTGAAAGAAGCTCCTGGCTCCTGGCTTCAGATCTGCTCAGCTCCGGCCATTGTGGCCAACTGAGGATTGAACCAGTGGATGGAAGACTTTCTCTCTCTCTCTCTCTTTCTCTCTCTCTCTCTCTGCCTCTCCTTCTTTCTCTGTATAACTCTGACTTTCAAAATAAATAAATCTTTAAAAAAAAAGATCAGTTAGATGAAATACATGTCAGTGGAAACAACAACCAAATATTTTCTATTCTACTCAAATATGAGGGCATTTCAGAAAATTCATTGGAAAAAATGGAATTGAGAAATACATTTTGGTATGAAACATTATTTTAATTCATGCACAATTTTTTATAATATATATTTTCACTAACTTTCCGAAGACCCTTTGTTTTTTTTTTTTGTTTTTTGTTTTGTTTTGTTTTTGACAGGCAGAGTGGACAGTGAGAGAGAGAGGCAAAGAGAAAGGTCTTCCTTTGCCATTGGTTCACCCTCCAATGGCCGCCACGGCTGGTGCGCTGCACTGATCTGAAGGCAGGAGCCAGGTGCTTATCCTGGTCTCCCATGGGGTGCAGGGCCCAAGGACCTGGGCCATCCTCCACTGCCTTCCCGGGCCACAGCAGAGAGCTGGCCTGGAAGAGGGGTAACCGGGACAGAATCCGGCGCCCTGACCGGGACTAGAACCCGGTGTGCTGGTGCCGCAAGGCAGGGGATTAGCCTATTGAGCCATGGCGCCGGCCATCTGAAGACCCTTTGGATGCATGGAATTCAAAAATGTTTTGCACCAAAATAAACTTATCATTTATATTATCATTATCATTATAATCTCCTACAGACATTGTCCCAGGTTGAGCTCAGCATTCAACTTTATCCTCTATGGGATTGGTATCAACCCTGCTTGGAAATACCCACTGCCTCTCTCCATAATGCCAGGTCCATCATGGTCTCAGATTAAGTACACCAGGGCCCTCCCTTTTACCCAGTTTCCTGCCTCAACCTCCCATGCCTGGCTTCTCTGTGTTTCATCTCTGTGGATATTATATGCACTGTACTTTATTCAAACGTGTCTGTCTGGTAGATACCATAAGACCATATCCTTGTGTGATGAACACAGAATCTTCTTTGAAATGAGTAGGCAGTCATTTCTAACGCCAACCGTTATGGACAGAGAGGGTTCTCAGACAGCAACCAGATCTGGGAGAGAAAGTTTCAGTGTCTTTCTCTGGGTCTCACTCCCAGGTGCCAGCATTGCTAGGGCATGGGTATATTTGTGGGGGCTCTTGGAAGTATGTAAAGGCAGACCCCAGTGCTTGGACAAACACTGGATGCCAGACAGAAAGAATCCTACACTGGCAGGTTTCTTCACATCTGTGGATCCCAAAGCTCTTTGTGCTGTAAATTTCATAGGGGCTTATTGGTCCTTCAGAAAACTACATCTCTCCCGTCTCCCCAAGTCCTGACACCTGACACCCTATATCTGTTGAAAAAGAACACGAAAAGCCTAGTGCCAGGAAACCTTACCAGGGACTGGCGTTATACCACAGTGTGTTAAGCCACTGCTTGCAATGCCAGCATGTCTTATCAGAGTGTCAGTTTGAGTCACAGCTGCTCCACTTTCAATTCAGCTCCCTGTTAATGCACCTGGGAAAACAGTGGCAGATGGCCCGAGTACTTGGACCCCAGCCACCCACGTGGGAGGCCTAGTTGGAGTTCTGGGCTCTTGGCTTTGGACTGGACCAGCCCCAGCCATTGCTGGCATTTGGAAAGTGAAACAGCAAATGAGAGATCTCGTTCTCTCTTGTCTTTCTCTCTTGTCTCTGTCTCTCTCTGTGTGTCACTCTGCCTTTCACCTAAATAAAATAAAATATTTAAAAAAGGAAAACCTGCCAGAGACAGAGAGGAAGCTGGGACAGAATAGATATTTCTCAAGTATGAAAAGCAGAATCTGTGACTGATTATATGTAGGAAGTGAGGGAGAGTGAGTAACAGAAAAATCCAAAGAATTCTGGCTTGGAAGACTGATGGACAGAGGCAGCTGTATCGAGCCAGCGTACTGCCCTGGGAGGGAAGAAGGAGAGTCTCTAGGAAGCTGGGTCTGGGCTCAGGCTGGAAATTGCGCTGCGCCTCTGAGACTTCTCTAAAGCAACCACACAGAGCCTGCAGCTGGATCAGTGAAGCCGACAGAAAAGCAGCCATCTGCTCTGTGAGAGTCCCCACAGTCCCCGTGCTGATTCGTATTACCAGCTGCCTTTCCTGACGGCACTTCTGCCGCCTTGACTTGATTTCCCCCTTAGGATCCAGATCTGCTTCTGTACACCCAGGTCATCCCTCTGCTAAGATCTGCCCTCCCTCAGCCCCCCAGAAATGCTTCCAACATCCAGATAAAAATATGCCATGGCTGGCCTTGCTGCTCCGTGCAACACACTCTCTCTTTTTCATTGTGTGTGGGTTTTTTTTTTTTTTTTTTGCACTCCCTTTGGTGAACCCCTTTATCAGAAACTGAGGGAGGAGTGAGACCACACAGGGAGAGTATGTGGATCCAGAAGAGAGAAGTAGCCCAGGAGAATGAGAACAGTAAGATGGCCATCAGCAAACTTGAACGTCTCTTCTTTATTCTGCTGTGTGCATTTCCAAGTCCTGTTTTCAGGGGAATGGTCCTAAGTAGCTAATCAGAAGAACTCACGAGTCATTTTTGGTATCTTCAAATTAGAGCCAAATCTCTCACCTTCAGAACGAGTTCATTTGTGACCGTCAATGCTATTTCTATGTGACAACAGCAACAACAACAAAAAACGTCTCCCACCTGCAGAGCAGTTTGTTGCTTTACGATAATTGTTTGTATAATTAATCTCTTAAGAATACAGGCTGTCCTTTATAATTCACCATCAACTGAATTTTGTGGATTGTTAAATGTTATATAGGAAGATGAGAAATGGTAATAGTTGGGACCAACAGCTTGTTTCTTTTGGACCATTTGCAAGTTTTTGCTAAGTAGAATAAATTGAAGATCTATGGTAGCTCGGTTTGTTCTTAGTTGGCGCTACAATATCAGAGATTTGGTTTAATCTGTCATGTTTTAGTAACACATGTCATCTTTTTAAAAGAACTTTTATTTATTTGAAAGCACAACAGAGGGAGAAGGAGAGAGAGAGGGAGAGAGAGAGAGAGAGAGAGGAATATTCCATCTGTGGGATCACTTTTCAAATGGTTACAGCAGCCATGTCTGGGCCAGGCCAAAGCCAGGAGCTAAGAATGCCGTCTTGGTCCTCCACATAAGTGGCAGGAGCCAAAACCCGTAGGCCATCTTCTGCCACCTTCCCAGGCACATCAGCAGGAAGTTGGATAGGAAGCAGAGCAACCAAGATTTGAACCAGGGCTTGGATATGGGATGCCAGAATTGCAAGTGGCAGCTTAACTTGCTGCACCACAATATTGGTCCCTGTCTGACAGTTCTGACCTAAGTGATGTATATTTAATTTCCCAAAATGCTACTTGTCAATAATCCACTTGAAACAGATTAAGATCATTATAGTAGTCAGAATAGACTGAGTTATGTTGCAGTGACAACTCTCCTATCTCAGTGGTTTGAACACAAATATTTATTTATGAATGCATAATAATTCATTGTTTGCAGATGGAGGAAGTTTGTTCCACGTCATCTTCACTCAGAGACCTGAGCTAGTCATGGTAGCAAGAGGAAGAGGGAGAATGAAGACTCACCATTCACTCTTAATTCTAGAATCTACATATGTCACTCTGCTCACCTGCGAGTAGCAAACAATCACACAAATTGCCCTCAGTTCAGCAGAGAATTGGAAATGAAAAGCTAAATATTATGAACAAGTATAAAATTCAACAGAACAAAAATACAGATAATGAAAGCAAAGATTAAAAATAAAAAGTGGTCCCAGACACACATTGAAATTTTGCAAGCTATACATCTGACATGGGGTTAATAACCAGAGTATACATGGAACTCAAACAAGTCAATAGCAAAAAAAAAAAAAAAAGAAAACCCAAAACCAAAAAACCAAGCAATCCCATTTAAAAATGAGTAGTAGGCAAAATAGACATATCTCAAAAGAAGATAAACATATGGCCAAGAGGTTCATGAATGTTTAGCATCACTAATCATCAGGAAATGTAAATCAAAACCACAGTGACATCTCACCTCACTCAAGTAAGATCGATCATTGTCAAAAAGACAAAAGGCCACAGGTAGGGGCCAGCACTGTGGCATTGTAGGTTAGTCTTCCTCTTGCAGCACCAGCATCTCATATGGGTACTGGTTAGAGTCCGGCTGCTCTGCTTCTAATCCAGCTCCCTGCTAATGTTCATGGGAAAGCAGCGGAGGATGGTCCAAGCCCTGGGGCCCCTGCACCCATGTGGGAGACCCGGAAGTAACTCCTGGCTCCTGGCTTCAGATTGGGTCAGCTCCAGCCCCTGTAGCCATTTGGGGAGTGAACCAGCAGATGGAATACCTCTCTCTCTATCTCTCCCTCTCTCTGTCTGTAACTCTGCCTCTCAAATAAATAAATAGATCTTTAAAAAAAAAAGTAACAAGTGTTGTAGAGGATGAAGAGAAACAGGAAGATTTGCACACAGTTGGAGGGAATGTACATTAGTGAAACCATTGTGAAGCTTCCTCATAAAACTGAAAATAACACTACAGTATGGTCAAGCTATCCCACTACTGAGCATATACCCAAGGGAAAGAAATCAGCCTGTTAAAAAGACATCGGCACCCCCATGTTTTTTGCAGCACTATTTACAGTAGCCAAGAAACGGAAATAATTTAGGTGTCTATCCAGTGGTGATCAGATTTAAAAAATGGGATATGTACACACAATGGATTACTACTCAGCCAAGGTTGATTAAAGGGCACTAATTCTAGCTACAGAGGAATAAAAAGTCCTGGTGTTCTACTGCATAATAGGGTACTACAATGTTAGTGTACTGTATATTACTCTATAAGAAAAGAAAAACTATAAGATAGGATTCTAGATATTTTTATCATGAATAAATATTAAATGTTTAAGTTGACAGACACATTTACCCTAATTATACATCACACAATGCATGAATTTATCAAAACATCACATAATGGGGCTGGTGCTTTGGCATAGTAGGTTAAGTCACCACCTGCAGTGCCAACAAACCATATGGGTGCCTATTCAAGTCCCAGCTGCTCTACTTCCAATCTAGCTCCCTGCTAATGTGCTTGGGACAGCAGTGGGAGATGGTTCAAATCCTTGGGGCCCTACCATCCACTAGGGAGACCCAGAAGAAGCTCTTGGCCCAGCCCTGTCCATTGTGGCCATTTGGAGAGTGAACCAGCTGATGAAAGACCTCTCTCCCTCTCTCTCTCTCTTTAATTCAGCCTTTCAAATAAATAACTATTTTTTTCAAAAATCATATAATACTCCATAAATATATGCAATTTTTATATCTGCTAAAAATTAAAGTAAAAAATAATAAACTGGGGCCAGTGCTGTGGTATAGCAGATAAAGTGGCCACCTGCAGTGCTGGCATCCCATATGGGAGCTGATTTGAGTCCCAGCTGCTCCTCTTCTGATCCAGCTCTCTGCTATGGCCTGGGAAAGCAGTAGAAGATGGCCCAAGTGTTTGGGTCCCTGCACCCACATGGGAGACCTGGAGGAAGCTCCTGGCTCCTGGCTTCGGATTGGCCCAGCTCCAGCCATTGCGGCCATTTAGGGAGTGAACCAGCAGATGGAAAATATCTCTTTCTCTCTCTGCCTCTGCCTCTTTGTAACTCTTCATTTCAAATAAATAAATAAATCTTTTAAAAAACCTAATTTTTATTTGAATTTTGTAATGTTAGAAACAAGATATTTAGGGCAAAATGTTACATAATAATTCATATCATATTTTATCAATGAGATTCAAGCAATTTACATGCCTTAAGCAAGATCACACAGCTACTTAGTAGTAACTTTCTTACTTCTAGTGTAGTAGTCTTTGAAGTAGGAGCCCTGAAAAAGCTGAATTTAAAAACCTCAACTGCAAAGGCACAGTTTGCATGAGAACCATTTTATTGTGAAAATCTCTAATCACTCCTTCGCTCTATTTGTAAGAACTTGTTATTTATTCCAATGGGAATCGAATCAAATTCCCACTCCAAGCCCCCATGTGCTTCACTGTTAACCTGGACAATTGAAAGAGATAAGAAATTACCTGTCCATTACTCTGTGAGCTTATCCTTCAATTAAAGCCTCAGAATAAAGGCTGAACACATAAAATTGAAGAGTTAGAAAATATTGGGGCCGGTGCTGTGGCATAGTGGGTAAAGCCGCCGCCTCCAGAGCTGGCATTCCACATGGGCACTGGTTCAAGTCCCAGCTGCTCCACTTCCAACACAGCTCTCTGCTATGGCCTGGAAAAGCAGTAGAAGATGGCCTAAGTGCTTGGGTCCCTGCACCCACGTGGGAGACCCTGAAGAAGCTCCTGGCTCCTCTTGGCTTTGGATCAGCACAGCTCCAGCTGTTGTGGCCAACTGGGGGAATGAACCAACGGATGGAAGACCTCTCTCTCTCTCTGTCTCTCCTTCTCTCTCTGTGTAACTCTGACTTTCAATTAAATAAATAATTCTTTAAAAAAAAGAGAGAGAAAATATTAAAGAGAACCCCAGAGTTCTCGAATGTTCCACAGAGGAAATGAAGGATACATGAAAATTAGCTGTAGAACATAATACCTTGACCATAAACTTTGGCATAATTAATTCCCCTTTCAGAGCTTGCTGAACAATCAAAACCGGAAACATCAAGTTGCCCTCACAAGGCCTATCCTATTCCTCGTGAAAGACTTGCCTCTGAGAATCACAGGGAAACACAATAATAACAAAGTACATGCACGAGAAGAAATGAAACCTCCAGTTATGAGGTCTTACTAGAAACGACTGAGGATCTTTTAATCATGCTTTGATAACAGAATTGAACTTTGACAAACTTGACTGAGAAACAGCCATTGAGAAATTATTCAATTTGTATGAAGACATCTGCGGTTCATCTGATTGCGACACTCCTCTAACTTGTAGGGGAACAGGAGGTGAAGTCCTACATCACAGCAGCTTAGACGATTTCCACTCCTAACATGGTCCCACCATAGCACCTATTCCCTCAGCCTGATGGTCATTTACAGCAGGTCCTGCGAATGAAGGGCTTTTATTTTATTTTTAATTTTTGTTCCATAAGGCTTTACTGACAAAAATAGGTAATAAGCAGATTTGTACCAGATGCTTAGTAAAGTTTTAAAAATGTTTATTCTTTCTTTTAGTTGCAAGATTCATAGGATTAAAACACCAAGCTGAGTAACGTGCTGAGAAGATGCATGATCACCTTTAAAAGGACCACATAAGGTAGCACACAAAATGCCCAGGTACAACGAAGGGCTTTGCAATGAAGCTCAAATGTTCTCCACCAAAATTCTCTGTCATTGGTTCTTAGCTCTGTCCTCTAAGGTAAATCAGAAAAAGATGTCCCTTCTTCCACTACTCTTTTCAATATTTGAAAGCAGTTTTCGTTTTCCCACTCAAATTTTTATAAGGCATAACGTGAGCTTCCTACTGAGAACCCGATGGATATCTCACAGGTGTCGAGGTACTTCCATAGTCAGACCATGGGCCAGCGCTCTTCTCATCTATAGAGTGCGTCCTCTGAGACCACACGTGCTCTCAGGTTCCAGCTGACCGAGTGCATTTTCTGGAAGGAGGAAAAAAAAGTGGAAATAGAAAAAAGCAGACTGGGGGAAGCTGAGACCCTAAGGGCACTGGTGGGAGAGTTGCGAGTAGCCTCTCATGAGAGCGATCAGGGTGCCTTAGCTACACTGCTGTTGTGTGTGCTGCTGCTCTTGGGTCAAGCTTCAGGGAGTGAGAGCACTGACCACTGCAGGGATATATGCACCCTGTTTCCCGCTTAGCTTTCACTTACTAATCATAATATTAAATGTAGAATCCAGCTAGACTTGGAAGAGGGTAGGGAAAATATGAAATCCAGAGACCTACAGCTAGTGAGAGCCCAAAGATTACAGGATATAAGGCCAGATTAGGGGTTGGGGCTGCTCTCCTCAGCTAAAAAAAGAAGAAATTGCTTGGTGGTTAAGATAAAACAGAAAATCCAATCTATCCAATCTCATAGATTTCAGATTATTCATAGCAAAACCCAAAGGTTTGTGAGTCAGCCAGTCAGTCTGAACAATGCAGATGAAAACCAGGAACAATTTGTGTTGGATCCATCATTCACCATGAATAAGATCCCCACACCCATATGATTCAGAAACAGGTTCCCACCAGGAGATTTCTTCCCATGGATCGGCTTGCCACCAGGGTGGTTGTGGTAGGTGAAGTCTCTAACTTAGCACTAAATGCAGAATGATTCTGTCAAAGCCCAGACTTTATACCCAAATCCTTTCTCTCCATTGCAATAAGCACAAATATGTTCTTCCGTCTTTTAGAACTTAGGCTAAAAACAAGTTGAAGGAGAAATGGTCTGGGCTTTCCATTGATGTGAATGTGCTGAGTTATACAGTGGAGATGATCGTGACTGGGAGCAGGAGTAGAATAAACTGGCAAGACTGGGGTCTGAGTGATGGAATATGTAAAACAGGGATAGAAGTAGGTCTTCCTGTAGTATGATGGCCACTGACCAGAAAATAGGGAGCCAGACGTTTCCAAATACCCATGGATCTTGTGATTCTGACTGACAATCCTCTCTAGAGCGTTCCCTCCCACAGACAGGTGGTCCCCCTCCTACATGTCATCGTCACAGCCTTTCTCTACCTTTCCTATTAAGCTGCTATTGATCCTCAGGGAGACTGAAACACAAAATTCATTGTCTTTGAGATCGGTTTCCATTGAATGCCTTTTCTATTGACTAGAAGCCTTGTTTTTTTAGTTTCTTTGCCTGTCCAGTGGCTTAGGATTGTATTCTGAACATCGTCAGTGTTATGTTGTAGAGACCCTGGCTCAGGCTATGTTCCTCCAAAAATATTGTTATTATTTATTTTTGCTTTTATTTTAGCAGGCACTGAATTTTTTTATATTCATACTAAAACTCTCTGCTCCTTTCAGTGAGTTCTTTCTTTCTTTTTTAAACAATTATTTATTTTATTTTAAAGTGAGTTACATAGAGAGAGGAGAGAGAGAGAGAGAGAGAGAGAGAGAGAGAGAGGTTTTCCACCTGCTAGTTCACTCCCCAGATGGCTGCAATGCCCAGAGCTGTGCCAATTCGAAGCCAGGAGCCAGGAGCTTCCAGGTCTCCCACGCAGGTACAGGGGCCCTAGGACTTGGGCCATCTTCTACTGCTTTCCCAGGCCATAACATAGAGCTGGATCGGAAGAGGAGCAGCTGGAACTCAAACCAGCTCCCATATGGGATGCCAGCACTGCAGGCGACGGTTTTATCCGCTACGCCACAGCGCCAGCCCCAATCAGTGAGTTCTTTCAAACATAGCTGGGATACTTAGATTCTGCCCCATGCAAACATGGCTGAGCCACCAGCAAGAGAACTGGGATGGGTTTAAATGTAGAATTTAGGGCTCCCCATATGTGATTCTCTCATCTTTTCAAGGTTCTTTGCTTTGTAGTGACTCGGGGAGCTCTGGACTCTGTCTTCTACTTTTTCAAGCCCGTGGATTTTGTCAAGTTTGGGCTTCTTCACATGCTGCTGGGGAGTGAGACCTTTCTTCAGGCTAAAAGTTGTACAAAAATATGGAAATTCACAGTGATGGACTTCTGGTCCTTCTATCAAGGGCACATCAAACAATTTGTGGACAAATGGAATCAAAAGATAAGTTTATCTTGTTGTGAAGAACTTTCAAAGTTCATGGCACAGTTTTTTCACAATATGCATGTTTCACTAACATTTTGAAGGTCATATATATATAAAGAGAGACATACAATTTATGTGACTTTGTTCATCTCACTCTTCCTTAGAATCAGCTTCAAGACAACTCTAGAGTTTGAATCTCCAATTTAGTAGTTGTGTTAGTTGTGTGTGGGGGACAGTTTTCTAGAATGTTAAGTAATAAGGAATAAACATATAAAAATAATGTAATAATCCAAAACTTATAAAATCATTATGAATAATAAATAAGGGAGTGGATGCACCAATCACATAATAAATGCAAGCTTACTCTCCCCACTTAATCACCTAAATGACTAGTTCGAGGTTAATTGCCAAATATAGACTAGTCAGATTTGAAGAGGAGATTTTGAAGTTAGTCAGGGATAGGGCTTACATTCCCACATAGAATATTTCTTAGACAGCTCAGCTATTTTGCCAATCAAACTAACAATGACATGTTTTGCTTTGAAGTTTCATTATCTATTCAGGGAAGAAATACAAAAGCAGTATCATAAAACTATTCATAGTAACGATAACAAATGCAGTAGCATGTAATTTATTTTTTAAATTTCCCACTGAGCTAAAATATTAAGCCACAATACATATTGAAGTAACTTGGAGTACATATACAAAAATGCATTAACAAGAGTTCAGACTAATGTACAGTTGAGCACAGGAACCAAATTGTAAACAAATCAACAAATTCAGATTCTGCTTATATTGAATTAAGACATAGCCATGAGTTAGGAAGGGTTTAATGAACTTATTTTGGGGGTTGCTGGTAGCCATTGCTCGTGAGGGACATACACAGCAGAGCGCTGTTTCCAGAGTGGGTATTTCCTGGAAATGGCTGCTTTTTATGCCTGTTTTCTTGAAAGCCCCATTAGTATCTACATAGCTTGATCATCAATAAGTGGATTAGTGGTGCCTTTCAAAGTGGATTAGTGTTCCTATGTATTTAATTAAAGTGGACCTCATTCCATCATTCTCAAGAGGAAAATTATGCAGAGAGAATTTCCTGATGTACAGACATTGACTACAAGTATGTCTCCCACTTGAGTCCTTAACTGATCCAGTTGGCTGCAGAGTTCTAAATGTCTGGAATAACAGACACATTCTGTGCTTTGTCTCCTGAGAGCACAAGTAGAGTTTTTCCATGTGTGGGATGGTGTGAGAAGGGTCATATCCCTGACATGGTATGAATCTCACATTTGCTCAGCAGGTCCTACTTGCAAGTCATTTTGTTAAATGGCAAAAATATTAATGCGCTTTTTCTTTTCAAGTTAAACTTGAAAAGGGAAAAGTTCAATCAAGATGTTTCTCTGACTCATAGGTAGACTCAGGTCTTAAAGCACATTCTCATAAGAAAATATCATCTCTGGATATGTTACTGCTATTACTATCAGAAGAAATTATTTCAGATGTGGGCTTACTTAATGGGCTGGCCTATAGCAGAGCTACCATTTTATGTAACTGACCTCACAACAACCAGATAGTTTGTCCCTGAGTCATTCTATGCCCTGAAATGCACTTCCTGCCTGATTTTTTTTTTTTTATGATCACCACATGAGATGACTACAAAACTAATACCCAATGGTTTGCAACTCTGTCTTCCCATGAGAATCATCTGAAGAGGGGCCGGTGCCATGGCATTGGGCTAAGCCTCTTCCTGTGGTGCCGGCAACCCATACGGACACTGGTTCAAGTCCCAGCTACTCCTCTTCCGATCCTGATCTCTGCTATGACCTGGGGAAGCAGAAGATGGCCGAAGTGCTTGGGCCCCCGTACCCGCATGGTGACTGGAAGAAACTCCTGGCTCCTGGCTTCAGATCAGTCAGGCTCCAGCTATTGGGGCCATCTGGGGAGTGAACCAGAGGATGGAAGATCTCTCTACCTCTCCCTCTCTCTGTAACTCTACCTCTCAAATAAATAAATAGAAATCTTAAAAAAGAAGAAGAAGAAGAAGAAGCAGCAGCAGCACCTGAAAAACAATTTTAAAACTGCATGCTTGGACTTCACTCTCACAAATTCTGATTTAACCAGTATATAGTGAGGTCTAGGTCCAGTATTTTTAAAAAAGACCCCAGATAAGTCCAGGTGAAGAATTACTGTCCTCTCTAATTCCTCTCTCTTGGTCTGGGGCTTGCAAAAGTCAGAAATTGTGGGCTCCAAGAAGATAACAACTTTGTTTCTTGCCCTTTTGAGTTAATTCTCCTAAAGAATATTTTTATATAGATTAAAGAAAATCTCCATTGCTTGTGCCTCACTTGGTCTGCATCCTTCGGATGTCAACCTGGTGGAGGACTGCATGTGGGAAAAGGTTACTGAGGGGCCGAGCAATTGGAACGGGAGTCCAGGCTTGTCGCACCATTGCTGCTTTTGGCTGGGCAGGTAAGTCAAGACAAATGCCAGGGCAAAGGGAGGGCAGTGATACAAAATGGTATTCCACAAGGAGCCAGGGGAGACTGTAAGTGGCTTTTGGGATGAAGAAGGGTGGTTGGAAAGGGCAATTCCTATAATAAATAATGGTTAAAGACAGGATGTGGACATTGGTGACCACACTCACGATGTACACCAAATGATCTTAGAGCTGACTAACATTGTTTCTAGACCGTTTTGCTGAGTCTCGGTTTCTATTGACCATTTGCTTATCTTCCACACTTGTCCAAAATCTTTACACTAAAGACTGGATTGGGTTTTATAGATGCTCCCTCTATGCTATTCAAAAATGATCAATAACAGTGCCTTGCCTGGGAGGGATGGCACCTGGGAAATCACAAGGATAACACAAACTCAAACCATTGATAATATCCAGTACCAAATTTACCTCTGATTCTAATTTTACCAAAAATAGCAAAATACGGCCAAGTAGCACTCTCTGACTGTCTCGGAGGTCTCAGACTGTCTGCACAGCCCCCAGATGTCTGTTCCCTCTTGCACTAAAATTGTTGTGGCTCAGGTTTCCCTTGTGAGGTTGAGGCTCTGCATCCTGCACACTGCTTGAACAAAGGAGACAATTCAGCTACAGAACATCTCCTCTCTGTACCTAGTCGTCTTATACCTTATCCATTATGGTTCCTGGAATTAAACCAGCAATAATGCAAATGAGATTTAAAATAGGTACACATACATGTATATATAAAGGAATAAAGGATTTCAGAAGCACCACTTTAAATCATCACCATTAGGTAATATATTGGGTGCTATTGTAACTACTGGTTGCAATAAATCCTAGAGCTATGAGTTGTGTGGGTAATGAGAGGACTGACACATGTCTTTTAGCCACTATTTACAGGGAGAATGGGACAGCCATTGAGGTTGTAAAAATAATTATCCATTGCCTTATGTACACATAATATTCTACCACTTAAAGTATATTGCATGCTCTCGCCATATTCATATTTGAATCTCTGGATACTGGCACAACCCTGCACACAGTAGGCGCATTTGAAATTCTTTAGCTGAAAGAGCTGGCATTGTGGTACAGTGGGTTTAATTGCTGCTTGTGATGCCATCAGCACATATTGGAGTGTCAGTTCTAGTCCTGGATACTCCACTTCTGATCCAGCTCCTTGCTAATTCGCCTGAGAAAGCAGTGGAAGATGACCCTCTTGGGCCCCCACCACCAGTGTGGGAGATCAGAATGGAGTTCCTGGCTTCTGGCTTTGGCCTGGCACTGAGCTGGCTGTTGCAAGCATTTGGGGATGGAATCAGCAGATGAAAGATCTCTCCCTCTCTGTCATTCTGCTTCTCAAATAAATAAATAATCGAAGTTCTTTTGATGTTCTGAATCATTTATATTTGGAAACTCACAATAAACTTTTAAAGCAGGCAGTTCAAAACTAATTATCTTTACTTTATGCTATCATTTGAACTTGATTTGGCTCCTAACTCATGCAGACATTTAAATTTTAAAGTCTTATGTTAACAGTTAATGGATTGATGTTAATGGTAGATGGATTAAGGGTGAGGCTTGATCCAATTATGTGTCTTGGAGGTGGGCTTGGAGTAGGTCACTGGAAGCTTGCTGTTGAAAGGCAGTCCTCACAAAAGGGTGGGTTATATAAGCGGAGCACGCTCCCTGTCTCTCTACTGCCCGACTTACCAAGCAATCATTTCTCTGCACGCATTCTGTCAGCAAGCGCTCTCATCAGACACCAGACTAATGGGGTCACCCTATCTTTGACTGTGAATCTCAAAAACTGACAGTGAAAATAAACCCTTTCCTTTGTAATTTAGCTTCTCACAGGCATGTTAGTTGTAGTATTGGAAAGTTTACTAACACACTTTGCAAATGAGGTAAGTGATGGTTAAGAGAATTGGCATTTCCAAATTCACAACTGGGAAGTATCTAAATCAGGGATTGTGAACTCAGAAAGGGTTTTCCTCCTTTCCCTATGGGGTATGTAAATACCACGGCTATGACTTGCCTCTTTTCACAGTGTCAAGGTCAGCATTGTTACTCAATAATCACTTCATTGGTTATATAACCTTTGCCTCTGATAATCCGCAGCTCGATTCTTGTTATTCAAAATGCAGACACAGAGAATGTTCTGGACTCTTGTAGTCAATGAGATTGCAAGACAAGGAGTGAGAACTGGGCACTGACTACCATGGTGCTTGCCATTCAATATTCATGTGCCCTGAATAAGTCCCCGAGCCTAAGAAGCCTCTGCTTCTCGCAGCCTTAGAATAAAGGAGAATAGTGGGTCACTATGTTTTCTTTGAGTTTTCAAAGTCTCTGATGACCCTCCTGTTGCTGCTTTATTCCCTATGCTGTGCAGCTATTCAGGTGGGTCTCAAGACACTGGAATTATATTTTCTATCCTGATGGTGAGGCAAGTTAATTCTACTACTTGTATGAGAGACCCCCAGGTAAAGTACAAGTAAAGTCATCATCTTCAACCACCATTTGGATTAATCCAGAATAGCGTGATAAATCCCATCATAGCCCAGAGAATGACTAACTTTCCTTGGAGTGATGTAAGGGTATATAAAGTGCCTTTTCAATATGCCTGCATCTCTTCCAATCCAGGAATTGTGGGGAGTCAAGAGGGTCATCAACACATTCATGGAAAATGCATAACATGAAAAAATGCATCAATTTCAAAATTTTTTGCACTACAATAAGATTATATTTTAATTCAACTTTCCATGGGCATTTTGAAATCACCTGGTATAACTTTCAGTTTAGTATAGTATGGAAAAGCCCAAAGTTCCCATTGACTAAAGAAAACTTACTTAAAGCTTACAAAAGAGATCAAATATATATGAAAGCATCTTGAAGAAGAAGACAGGAGAATGAAAAATAGAGCAAGAGAAAAGTGAAGGCAAGAAGAAAAGGAAGAGAAGAAAGGAAGAGAATCAAACTGAATCCATGAAGTACTCAAGCCCGTGAGCATGTGATCCTTGTCATTGTGTTGACGTCAACACCAGCCCCGTGGAACAGGTCTCATTCACATGATGCAGTTGAGGGAAATGTGGCTTGGGGTGACCACATCCTTACATCACTCCAGGGAAACGTAGATAGCAGTTATCAGTTCCCTGAGAAAGGGAAAGTTGTGGCAGCTGTGAAAGTAGGACTGTGTGGGCAACTAGAGAACACACATACACACACACACACACACACACACAATTCCACACCCTTGCCGGCTACATCACAGCTGTCTGCCAGCTGACTTCAGGCCTGGACTGCCAACTCTTCGCCTCTGGGAAATGAAGGCTGGAATGCAGAGGCCCCACCTGTCAAACATGTGCTTTGGCCACATCATGCTGCATTTTTCATCAGCAGAGGCCAGGAGCAATTTTGTCAAAGCTTGTATTATTTCTATCCCTCTTCCTAGCAGCTCAGTGCAGTCAGCAGTTCCAAATCCTGCAAGTACTCCATCATGAACTTGCCCAGACGCTGGGTAAGTGATGGGAAAGGTGCAAGTACAAGTATTATTTTTCCAGGACTCTTAAGCACTGAATCAAGCATGGCCGGGATGAGAAATCCAGAAGCCTGTGAGGGATTCTTGCCCTGCCCACTTGTCTTGATCCTTAAGAGTGCAGGAGGTAGTTCTCCCGGGAAATCCTTTGCTTACACTTATGGTTGCCTCTTATAGCTACTATGATTCTACCTTCTTGGAAAGGAAGGAGGAGGGCAGAGCCCTAGCCTAGACCTTTGTTCAGAATTGATCCACAACTCTTCTCAGTACATATCCTTGTTAGCCAGGAGCACCAAAGTCCATAACATGCCCTTTGCTCATTTAATTTTTTCAAAAATGCATGCAGGTGAGTGATTTGTGTTTGCATAAAAAAGTGATTTGTGTTTGCATAGAACCACTTTCAGATGATTCAAGAGACAAAAGCAAATCAATCCCTGCATAAGAAATCCTTCAGGGCTGAAGAAATTTTGACTTTTTCCCTAAAATTGTAGCCACCCAAGAATCTTGGAGGTTCTCCCTCCAAAACTAGCCACAGAAGTGACCATCTGTCTGCCTAGAGGTATCATGTATGACTCATTAACTCATAATACTCACATGAATGCATTTACTTTTCATCTCTTTACTTACTATCATCTGCAACTTCATGGTAGAGGAAAAAGATCATTGGATGTGCTCTGGGGCCGTGGCAGTGTAATTTGCCCACTGCACAGCAATGCTCTGAAAAACTGTTGGCACCTAGAACACAAGGTCAACTTGGAACATGTAAAAGATGAATGTGTATGGTCTTCAAGCCAGCTGAGCCCAATCTACCAAGCAACTCCTGCCTAAACATTACCTGTTTGTAAGTCTAAAGGTTATAGGGCCCCACTATAATATAATAGTCACAGTCATAGGCTCCATATTGTGTGTTGTCGTCATTGAATAGGTTGTGGAAGGCACAGTTCTTATGAGAAAGTAGAGCTTTAACAATACAAGCCTTGCCTTTGTGTGTGGTAGTGTTATTCCACTACTATAACAAAATACTTGAGGCTGGGTAACGTATGACGAAAAAAGGTTTATTTAGCTCATAGTTCTGGAGGTTCAAGAGCATAGCTCCAGCATCTTTTCAGTCCACATGGCAGGAGCAAGACAAGAGAGAGAGATTGCACTGTGGCCAGGCATCCAGAGTGTGAGTCACTGGTCAGACCTGCTCTTTTATAGCAGTCTTCCTGCGAGAACTGATCTAGGCCCCACAAAAGTTACCTTAATCCCTTCCAATGGCAGCTTTCCTAATGACCTTTCAACCTCCCACTAGGACCAACATAAGCAAAAACTATTTGGATAATGCTGTTAATTAAAACATAAACTTCATTATTGAATACCTAATATGCATCAAATATTACATCAGATCCTTTACATGGATCACTTACAAATCAAAATAGTTCTATAATTTAGGGACAATTATAATTCCCATGATTCAGATGAAGAAATGAGGCTTAGAAGAGTTTACTAATTTATCAAAGTAACATGTATAATTTATGAACCAGATTTCAATCCGGGTTCTTTTTTTAGTCTAAAGTAATCTCTAGTTCTAGCACTGCCCATCATTTCCCATAATTCATGTCCTTTCTGAACTTTTAGGTAGCCACAACTTCTTAGGCATCGAAGGCCAGTTCGTGAGACATTTCATAGTTTTTAAAGTTAATCTCCTTCTGGCCTTAACCAGTTCTTTAATGTCAGGATTATGAAGGCAGTTACCTGACCTCAGGCTTTCAAAGGAAATAAAACACAAAGCAATGACTTCTCACTGTTATAAATCTCCCAGGTGCCAGTACCATGTTGTTATGGAGGATATTTTGATCATAGACGCAACTGCAAATCCACCTACAAGGAAGATGTCCTTTGGAGTGATTTCAATGGGATAAGTCAATTGGATTCAAATGTTTGCAAAAACTGAATGAAGTATACCTACGGATAAATCATGGCAGTTGCATTCTTCCTGAGAGTTGCTTCTAGAAGAGAGGGAGGAGATGTAGAGTTCAGCACATGCTCACTCGGACTTACCCCTAATGGTAGAGCTAGAAACATGCCAGGGGATTCCAATTCAATCCTATCAAGGTGGCATGTACCAATGCCATCTTACTTGTTAAAGTGATCAGTTTCAGTACATAATTGATCAAAAAGATAGGATTAAGTGTCAAAGGGATTACATAAATAAGACCAAGTGTCTGCTAATAACAATAGATAGAATTAAAAAGGAGAGAATGATCCTACATGGGAAGCAGGATACACAGCAGACTCATAGAATGGCAGATGTCCTAAACAGCACTCTGGCCTCAGAATCAGCCCTTAAGGCATTCGGATATGGTAAAAAAAAAAAAAAAATGAGAGTTTCGCAGGCATGGAAAGCCAAGACACAATGGCAAAAAAAAAAATGACCTAAATGAAAGATCTCTGTGAGTGAGATCCCAGGGGAAAGAACGGGCCATCAAAGAAGGCAATACCTTTCTCTGAAGTGAGAGAACTTCCACTTTGACTATGGCCTTGTCTAAATAAGATCGAAGTTGGTGAACTCAAGAGGTTTCCATAGCCTTGGCAGCTCATGAAAAGAGCCTCGGGTGATTACTGATGTCAGAAATAAGAGTGTCAATTGTCAAATCAACAACGGGAGTCACTGTACACCTGCTCCCCATGTAGGACCTCTGTCCTTAATGTGTTATACTATGCGAATTAATGGTAAAACTACTACTCAAACAGTACTCTATACTTTGTGTGTCTTTGTGGGTGCAGTCTGTTGAAATCTTTACTTAGTATATACTAAGTTGATCTTCTGTATCTAAAGATAATTGAAAATGAATCTTGATGAAGAATAGGATGGGAGAGGGAGTGGGAGATGGGATGATTGCAGGTGGGAGGGAGGTTATGGGGGAAAAAGCCATTATAATCCAAAAGTTGTACTTTGGAAATTTATATTTATTAAATAAAAGTTGAAAAAAAAATCAGGACTAAAGGCTCAAGTTGGGTTACCCAGAAGCAAACCCCAAGATGAGAATTTGTGTTATTACAGAAGCGAACCCTGTGGAAACTAGAACTGGAGTGATGGAAACAGGAGGTGAAAATGGAAGAAGCCAGGCAGATGTGTGTTCTCAGGTAAAAGTCCCACAGATGGTAGCTTAGCCCAAAGCTGCAGGGGAACTCTGCCCTGGAAATTATGCCTAAGTGTTGGCTCTACCCAAAGGAGCTGCATCTTCTGTATTGCTGTCTCCATTAGTCCTTGGTCGTGGAATATGGAAAAGGAGAGAGCATGTCAATTCTGACAAAGCAAGCTTCACTAACCCATGGAAAAAATCCTATGAAAGATGGGACAGGTGCTTCCTGTTAGAAGCGAGAACACACAGAAACCTGGGAGTGCACAAAACGGATTGAAAGGGAACCAAAATGATCTGGATGGAGCAACAACACTGTTGACCACAAATAGTAACAATATCTCTTCTGCTAGGCTATTATTAGCACTTATACATACACCATAAATGACGCATAGTAGTAACTTGATAAGTAACGTGCTTTAGTGCTGTTATACTACTGTCGACCATAAAAATCTTCCCACAGATGCTATCTCCACACTCACAGCTGGAGCTCCTGCTGAGTCTACAACGTGATGCCCGTGTGCCGGAGTTGCCACCCAGATGAGTGTCTAAAGCCCTATTTCACACCGTTGGCTTTCTCCCGTGGGCACCACGTTTGTTCTCAGGCCTCACCACCACTGTCCTCGTGGGTTCTCCTCTCCCATGGTCAGCAAGGCCCACTTCCTGCCAGGCAGGATATTCCCCGTCCAGCAAAGACTCTCAGACTGGAGTGCTGCCCTCTCTCTCTCTCTCTCTCTCTCTCTCTCTCTCTCTCAGGGATGACATCGGGCTTCCAGCAGGACTTGCCGGCCCTGAGTCCTCCTCCTCTCTCAGTAAATAGGCCCTTGACCTTTTCCAGTTTCGCCTATTCAACTTCCTTAAGACCCCTTGGATTGACCCACAGCCCACAAAAGGGCTTCT
Organism: Oryctolagus cuniculus; assembly: GCF_964237555.1. Taxonomy (NCBI): domain Eukaryota; kingdom Metazoa; phylum Chordata; class Mammalia; order Lagomorpha; family Leporidae; genus Oryctolagus; species Oryctolagus cuniculus. Next base: position 41,273,736 of record NC_091442.1, read on the forward strand.
TTTCCTTTTTTGTGCCTGGGATTCAATACTGAGAGAGCTGGTGTAGCCCCCTCCTCCCTAGGGAGCCTAGGACACCCACAGGAACAATGGAGCCAAGACTTTCTTTAATTAATCTTCCTTAACAATCAGCCTTTCCCATGTGCCAGTCGGGCGAATTCATCTATGAAGGCACCTCCCCCCTGTGACTAATCCTCTCTGTTAAAAGATTGTGCTTCGCACCAAAGCCACCCTTTATACACATCTGATCACTGGGCTGCATCTTCTCACAATGCCAGTCAGCCCCCTTGGCCACACGACTCCGGGGCCTCATTTTCTGAGCTGCCTTCATCCCTGAAATTAATCTGAAAGAAGCCTCTTTTACAAGAGTGGCAGCAAATATCCGATTCAATTTGCTTTCACCCAAGATTTCCCAGGAGCCACGCCGGATGAGATAATCAATGATGATTATAGGGCTTGGCCTGCCTCACTGAGCCCAAGTGTTAAAAGGAGGGAGAGTTTCTGCTTCGGTGCACACCCAAGTCAGGTGCTAATTCGGGCAGATCCATTACTTTTCTCAGCTGCTCTAAACCATATGTGCTGCAATAATCGTGCTGGGTCGGTAGACACAGTCAGTCCTCCTACCTAAGAAAATAGAATTCAGTTGTCCTTCTCCTCCCACCCCAGATCAACAACAACTCAAAGGTACTGAGCAACCAGAACCCAAATGAGTGGACTGTCCAAGGCAGGGATACCAACGAGATCTCGTTTAGATGGGCTAAACATTCCTTGTCTCAGCTAGAGAGACTAGCCACTGCCTTTGCTGCTAATCCAGTCAAAGGAAAGTATTCTGTTACTTGTTGCTGCCATCTTAATTCTGAGTGCACTGCTCTCTGCTTGATTGTTCTGGGAGATCACAATGTCCAGAGAAGGAGAGCAAGGACACATGGCTAAGGGGTCGAAGACACCCCGCGCTTCCTCACACTTTCCTCAGATGCACCCTTCTCTTTCTTGCCTCTGTTCATCTGGTACTAGACATTTGGGGATGTGGGATGCTCCTGAGTATCACGTTTTTGCAAAGGCTGTGGTCAAAAATGAGGATGTGGTGGTGTATGGGTTACCCATTGCTATGTACAAAATTACCCCAAAACTTCAGGGGCTGGAAACAAGAAGCACGGATCATGTCACAGTCCCTGGGGGTCAGGAATCCGTTTCTTAGCTGTGTGGTTCTCGTTCAGGCCTCTGAGAGGGTGGCAGTCGGAGCGTCGCTCAGGGTTGTGCTCATCAAAGCTGGGCTTAAGTAGGGCCAGCCTCTGCGCTCACTCACTCACTCCTACATAGGGCTGTGGGCAGGCCTCTCAGCTTCCTGGCTCACCAATGGGGTTCCTTCCACGGAGCTACCTCACAAGATGGCAGCTGTGTTCTCCCAGAGTAAGCAAGCCAAGGGGAAGGGTGAGAGAGTGCCCAAGACGGAAGCCACAGCCTCCTTATAACCCAATGGCAGAAGTGACATCACGTGGCTTCCGCTGTATTCTATTGGTTAGAAGTGAAATAATAAGTCCCACCCATATTCAAAGGAAGAAGATCACACAGGGCTTGAACATCAGGGGGTAGGGTGGTTAGGAAGTCTGGGAGACCAGCCCTCTTGGGGGAGGTCATCTGAGCATAGAAATGGGGGTGTCTGATCCTGTTAGACACGGAGCCCATCTGTGACTGAGGCAGCCTCCAGGGGCAGTTTCAATTCTGTGGTGCAGCGTTCTGTGTACACGACTCTCAAGAGAAGGGAGAGAGGGTGCTTGCTTGTGTATGGAACTGGTCTGGATGCTCACGGCCAGAATCACAGCTGCAGGCAGGGTGTGCCTTCCTGAAAGCTTCTCTAAGGGGCAGATGTGCACTCTGGACTGTGCCTCATGGCCATGTCAGTAGCACATAGAGGGCCTGCAGGTAGGATGGCAAGGGGGTCAGCAGGTGGGGAAGAAAAGACAGAGGACCGAGGCTAGGCTGGTGACGTAAGCAGAGCCTTGCTAAGTGCTGGTTCTCTGGGGATGCTGCCCTGAGCCCATCGTGCCAAAGAAACTTGAATAAAAAACCACATGGAGAGGAAAGTCCAGTCATCCCGGTTGAGCCCAGCCCCAAGTGCACTTGCCCGCTGAGTGAGTGATCCCAGGTGAGACCTGCAGAGCAATCACCTGTCAACCTACAGAAAACAAGAAAGAGTCATTTTCAGGCATTACGATTTGGAATGGTTTGTTTCCCCTGTGCATAGTTAACTGATAGAGAAATTGGTATCTGGAAAAAAACAAACATGTGGCAATGGCTTTGGGACTGGGCCATGGGTAGAGGCTGATGGAGCAATGAGGAACCTATTAGTGGAGGCTGGAAATATTTTGAGGAAACTACTATTAGGAGCTGGAGAAGGGGTGAGCCGCCCACTATTGAGGGACGGTTGGCACAGCTGCAGCCTGAAGACATTTGAAAGATTTGTACATGGACGGACGGCTTGTGGATCTGGTTAACGAAAAGATAAGGCAGATGTGGGAGAGGGGGATTGACTCCTAGCCGAGCAGGATAAGCCTAAGAAGAGACAGAGATGAACAAAAGAAGGAACTAATCAGTCTGTAACCAGAATGGGAAGAAAACGTGGAGGGCCTAGTACATGCTGAGATGGCAAACCAGCCTGTCCCGATATCTTTAGTTTTTCTTACAGGCAAGAGACTCTCAAAGGGGTAAAATGGCTTCAGCATTGTAAGCAAATCAAGAGTATAGATATAAAACCTCTGAAAAATCAAGCTGGCATCTAATAGATCTTCTCAGTTAGACAAAGCATCCATAAGACTATTTTGTAAAATTAATTATTTATTTTTATTTTATTTGAAAGCCAGAGAGAGAGAGAGAGAGAGAGAGAGAGAGGATGTCTTCCATCACTGGTTCACTCTCAAATGGCAGCAAAGGCCAGGGCTGGGCAAGGATGAAGCCAGGAGTCAGGAACTTCTGAGTTCCTTCCTAGTTTCACAAGCTGGGCTTGTGACTTCCCTTTCTCAGTGCAAAGTAGAGGAAGTAAAACTCTATGAATGCAGGAGACCTAGTCTTTAATGGTCCTTGCATCGCTTCTCGGCCTTTTGGCTAAGATCAAGTGTTATGGAACTTGCGGCTTCAACCCTCACCCTACGAGCGCCCTGACCTCACTGAGCGGAAGTCAGGCTACTAGGGGACCAGCGTCCCCAGCAAGAAGCACCAGGTCTGAGCCGCACACACCAACTTGCAGGCAGAGGAGGAAAGCTACCCTGGACCTCCCAGCTTCACAGCCTGTCTGCCAGAGGCAATGCTGAGTGGGCCCAGATAAAACTCTCAGATGACCAACCCATGCAGCTCCAAGAATTAGGAGAAGTGATAAATTGTCGTTTTAGGCTGCTAAGTGTAGAGGTGATTGGTTCTATATAAACAGTTAACTGCTATACTCTTACCATTGCCAACACTGCCCGACCTCCTTGGTTAGGCAATGTCGGGATTTAGAACTATCCTGTGATCCTCAAAGGCCCCCAAGCCAGAATACAACGCAAGCCCAGTGCCTGTGCTCTTTCAGTTAGGTCACAGAAGTAGTCTATAATATCTGATGGTCCTTTTACTGCCCAGAGACATCTGGACTCTGAAAATGGCTGAATTCCACAAACAATCCTTTGACTTAAAGGAGATCACCCTAAGAACTCACAAACCAAAGGCTGTTTTCCAAACCAGGACTTTCTTCCTGGAGAGCCCAGGGAAGCTGGAATCCTGCAGCTCCAATGGTGGTGCTCAGGACAGTGGCCGCTCTGCCCTAAGGTCACCTGCTCAGGTTGCTCTCAAGGGAACTTGCTTTACACTCCACCTTCAGGTGAGCGGACAGCATCACCGTGGTGACTCAAATGTCCTGGGATGTCATCAGACTACTCTCTCTGCCTGTTGAGAAGCTTCTGGACAACATGGTTATCACCAATACACCCCTTGGTCAGCCTGCTGCCCACGTCAGTGTGCAGAGTGAAAGCTTGCTGACGTGTGAGGTGCTGCTCTGCCACACTGCTGCATGCCCTGGCCAGTTTCCACTGGCTCGTCCAGAGCCAGCCCCAGCATTGCCTGCACGGGGGGAGTCATCTACTGCCTTCATCACACTCCCCCATGTGGCGGAACAGTAGCCCCTCTGCCCCTCCCGCCCCTGTTGAGCACCATGGCTGCGTGTCTGTCACTCCCTTCCACTGGTCCATTAGGGACAAGGATTTTGCTTTGACCTTCTTTTTTAATTTAATTTTATTTTATTCCCAACACCACCAAAGAAACCTTTTATTTAAGGAATACAGGCTTCATGCATTTCGTAAGTACAACTTTAGGAATACAGTGATTCTTCCCTCCATACCCACCCTCCCACCTCTACTCCCACCCCTTTTCCTCCTCCCTCTCCCATTCCCAGTCCCATTCTCCACTAAGATCCATTTTTGATTTCTTTATACACAGAAGACCAAATCTATACTAAGTAAAGATTTCAACAATTTGCACACACACACACACACACACACACACACACAACTGTTCTTCAACAGTCAAGACAAGGGCTGTTCATAGACACCAACCATACACAGTGGTTGAATAGCTGTTGATTCATTCATTCAAGAAATATTTGATAAGTTCCTACTTTGTGCCAGATACTTGCTCTGTTGTCACAGCAGAAAATCAAGCATACACACACATACACACACACACACACTTCTGCCTTCTGGGATCTTCATTTTCATTCAGAAGAGAAAAACAATGAACAGAAAATGAGTAAAATATGGAGCAGACGAGAAGGTAACAAATGCAATGCAGAAGAATAAAGCAGGAAAAGGAAATGGAGAGTATGGATTTTATAGAAGCTCACTTTTGAGCAAAGACTTGAAGACACAGAGGGATATAGCCAAGCAGATCTGGGCGGAGACAGCTGCCAGTGCAAATGTCCTGAGGTTGATGGGGAAATGCCTCGTGAGCTTGAGGAACAGCAAGAAGGTTGGAGGTTAGCTGTGTGCACGTGGGATCTGGTGACAGGCTGGGTTTTGTTTATGTAGTGGTTTTCAGGACAGATTAAGGATTTCAGCTTTTACCCTGACTAAGTGAAAGCAACTACAGGATTTTCCAGCAGAGAGGTGCTGTGACCTGAATTTGCTATAAATGCATTGATTTGACTGTTCAATTCAGTGGTTTCAAAAAGAAAAAAAGATCGCAGCAAGCTATGAGTGGAAGCAAGTAGGAGACAATAATTAAAATCTCGGGGAGGGACAACGGGGGCTTGAGCCAGCAGCCGCAGTGGAGGTGGTGAGACGCAGTCGGCTTCCAAATGCACCTTTTAACCTCCAGGGTGTGGTGTGGGAAAGAAGTCATGAGGGGCCAAGGGGAACCCCAAGACCTTTAGTCTGAGCAACTGAGAGAGGACTGGCTGTCGGCTGAGGCAAGGAGAACTGAGGTGAATCAGCTTTGTGGAGAAATCCTTGGATGGGTTGAGTTTTCTGTTTTCATCATCCGACCGTGGGATATTTGAGTCTGGAATCCTTTGAGGAGGTGTGGGCTGGAGACATAAATTTGAAGGAACTAATAAACCTGAGCACCTCATTTTGCTCTTTTGATTTTATCTCCTCAGTAGTAAATTGAGGTGGAGGGAGAAGATATTAGGTGAGATATTAGAACAAACGATCGCCTGCGATTCTTCCCTGGGCTAACACCAGTCATTTATCTAAAAGACAATTCCGCTGCTCACGCGGCTCACCTCTCTGGCATTCTGCCTCTGCTGGTCTCGCCACTTCTGATCCCATTTTTCAGGCTTCCTGCAAGATGTCACCCTTTGCAACACAGAGCCCAGCCACAGCAAGAGAGACAGCTGGTGGCAGTGAGTGAGTGGCACAGCCCTCAGGCTGAAGAGCTGGCAGGGCTGGACAAGGGAGGCACCATTGTTCTGTTGGCGGTGGCAGACGGAGAAACCACAGCAGCTGCCAACAGTGGGCATGAGGTTGGACACTCACAACAGAAGCAGGTGCTGCCCGCCAGGCGGGGCCACAGATGACTTTGTTCTTTCCAGCACCGAGAGGAAGCTTTTTACAGGACTAATAGAGTGAATGGAGGGGGGGGGGCGGTCAGGACATGGGGCACCAGCAGTCAAGCCACTGCTTGGGATGCCACATGCCTGGGGTCAAGTCCTGGCACCTCAGCTTCCGACCCAGCTTCCTGCTAATTCCCCCTGATAGGAGGCAGGTGGTAGCTCAAGTGCTTAGGCCCCTGCCATGTGTGTGGGATCCTCAAATTGAATTCCAGGCTCCTGGCTTTGGCCTGGCCCAGCCCTGACTCTTCTGGGCATTTGGGGAGTGAATCAGCAGATACGAGGTCTCGCTTTCAGTCTCTTCCCAGTCCTTCTCTCTCTCTTTCTCTCTCTCTCCTTTTCAAATAAAATGAAAAGATAAATAAAATAAAAATTGGGAAAAAATGAATTACAGTGAATAAATATCCTCCTCTGCCCAGGATGGTCTATATTAGCATCTTTTATTCTAGCATAATTATTAAGAGTATCTTCTTTTATACTCTAAACTCCCCTGGTGTGAATGATAAGTTGCATGTTTGCCTCAGTTAGCATGAACTCACCCTGATGACCTAGGACCTTTGACTTTGGAACATTACCAGTTCATTCCATTTCCATGGGGCAACCCTGGGAACACAGCAAAAGCTCTTCTTGGTCTTCTTGCTGCCCCCGATTTCCAGCTCCCTGGGGAGCAAGGGACAGGCGTGGGGCCATCAGCTCTGGCTGTCTCTCTATGCTTGTGAGTTAATGGGGTCATCTTAGCTTTCCAGGCTCTCAGACTTACCTTCTGTGAGTGCATGACTCCCAAGAGTCTTGTAGCTGACAGGGTAAATGGCTCCGGTCACCTGTGCAGTGAGGTGGAGAAACTTCGTTCATACCATTGTTCATTGAGAACCTGCTTCTCACTCCTGCGCTGTCACTTATCAGAGCTTCCTACATGCACAGCACCATGGGGCGTACAGAGAAGATTCATACATGAATCCTACGCCTGGGGCTTAGCACAAAGCATGAATGAACATGTGCAGACGCCACCCTGACTTGATGCAGACAGAAAAATAGCAAGAGAAGCCCTAGCTGACCAGAAAGCAATCTGATGATATCATTCCAACCAAACATTTGTTGATTGCCGCTTATTGAGTGCCAGCCACTGGGCACATTGCATGCATCTCATTTCCTCTTCATGGCCGTCCCCCGAGGTTGATGTTATGATTTCAGCTTGGTAGATGGGAAGCCCACGGCTCAGAGAACGTAGATGACTTGCGGAAGGTCACACAGCTTCAGAGCAAGAATGGAAGCAAGGTCTGTACACACGCTCTTCTCAGACGCCGTCTCCCTGCAAGACTAAGCTAAAGCCTCCTTCCCCGATTCGGCTTCACGCGGGGGTCATCTCCTCTGAACACAGAGCTGCGACCCTGGGGGAGAACCCACTTCTGCTTCCTCTCTGGCTGGAGAGAGAGCTGGGAAGAGGGTGAAGGGAGGGGTAACGGCTTCAGGCACCAGATGTAAGAGGAGACCAAAACTTTTCTTAATCAAAATAACTCGTATTTTTCAATGTTTACTTACTTCTTTTCATCCACTTGACAAGCAGAATAACAGAGAAAGTGTGAGAGATCTTCAAACCACTGGTTCACTCCCACATAGCCACAACAGCTGGGACACTGCCAGGGTGAAGCCAGGAGCCTGGAACTCCATCCAGGTCTCCCACGTGGGTGGCAGGAGCCCAGGTACCTGAACCATCACCCACTGCTTCCCAGCATGCGTTAGCAGGAGTCTGAATCAAAAGCAGAGTAGCTGCAACTCAGACCAGCATTCTAATGTGGGACTTGGGTTCCTAAGCAGCAGCCCAACCCACTGTGCCACAAGCCTCCCCCAAATAATTAATATTTTAGCACAATCTATTTGAGTCATCAAATTGCAGAATTGTACCTTTGTACCTGGACCAACATTTCCCCATTTCCCTCCCCAACACACTTGAATTTATAAATTAATAAATTTTGGACACCCAATGTACAGCATGGCAACTATATGGAATAATGACGTACTGTTTCCTTAAAATGTACGAAGCACAGAGACCTTAAGCGTTCTCACCCCAAGGGGGAAAACGATAAATGTGGAGCGATGGGTATGTTAATTAGCTTGATTGTGGTAATCATTTCACAATGTACATGTCTATCAAAATATCTATAACTTTTATTTGTCAGTCATACCTTCATGGAGCTGAAAAAGTAAATAAATAAAATTGGCAAATTGCAGCCCAGGGGACGAGCCACGTGCATTTGTAAATAAGGCTTCATTATTACATTTCACTTGTCAGAAAGGCCACATCTGCTGGCCCCAGGTACCTGGTTCCACCTGCAGAGAAGAGACTTCCTTATCTTGTTTGCTCAGAGGACAGAGCATTTGTCTTTATAAATAAAGGCCACATGTGAATAAAGGTCCTGGACGTCACAGAGGGAGACACCAGGAGGCACATTGCTCTCCAATTCCTCCCCAGAGCACAGCACCCCTGATGTCCTTTTCCAACATGAGTAGGAAGTAAGTGGACAGCGACAGCAGTGGAGAGCTGGAGGGAATGGAGCCAGGAAGGGGGAAGCCAGGGACTTGGCCATGTGGTTTAAACACAGGGGGACCTTGACGTCATCTCTCCACCCACCAATGCGAGACCAGCTGCAGCTACTTTTGACACACACACCCCTCAGCAGCCTGGACTCCACCATACACCATACAGGCAGTGGCTCCAGTGCTGGTGCTGAGCAATTATTAATGGGAAAAGCGAGTGCCGGGGCCCCCAACAGCCATTTTTAACTGTGGACATTATTGCTCAATTTTGAGCTGCACCGGGGACTCATAAGAGGAAGACATAATGCTTGTTTGTGGAACTTTTATAGCTAATTGACATTTTTTCAGGGCTCCCTTGACAGCTGTAGTTACTCCTGATTGGAAGGGCCATGAAAAGCATCAAGTTGTGCACTGTCTCCAGATGGGGCCATATTTCTGATACACCACCAGGGGAAAAAAAAAGAATAAATAGAGAGCCGTCAAAATAAACACACTTGAAAGAGATGAAGAGGAGCTGAAGTGATTGGCAAAAGCAATTCTCTTTGTGCAAAAATATTAGAAGCTATTTTCATACTAATTGAGAATGTTTTACTACTTGGGCTGTCAGATTAGCTCCTTTCTTAGGAATGGTCTCCTCCCTTCTACATCTGTTCTTTGCTTTGCAGAGAAAGGGGAACATGGAAGCAAATTTCTGTTCCTAGACCAGATGGCTCTTCCCATGTTCTGGGGGCCGGCAGTAGAAGCCAGTGCTTCTACTCCTCTGGCTGCTTAAAGTCAAGTTCAAGTGAAACAGGATTAGAATCAAGTTGAGAAATCAAACTAATGATAACGATTCCACCTTCACATGTGGATGTATTTGCAAACATATTATCCAAGAAGATTAAACAAGGATAGACCAAGATACACCAATAGAAGGGGGGATCATTGAGTGTAAATGTCAGTTTAGGATTGTAGAAACTGTACTGAATGTGTATGGGTTTATGTGTGTGTATCCACCCATTTACTCTTGACTCCAAAGAAAACATATTCCATGACAAGTATTGCAATCATACAAGGGCTACATTTGAATGGTCACATTTTACATCTATCCAATGTCTATACAGCAAAATGTTATGCACTTCAGGTATAGGAAAGTCTACTAGGAATTTGCTCCAAATCTATGTTCATTTGGCATACAAATTGAATGAACTTGGAGATTAGATTTCTAAGCCAAAGCAGCAATTAAGGAGGAGTGGGGTTTCTAGAAGCAATAGCAGTGACGGCAGAGAACAGCAGTCCAGCAGCAATGGAGACAATTTTTATTTCAAAATAATTAGGTACAAAAAGTCAATGTGACCTCTATCCCAAGTCTCCATAGTACAAACAGAGATGCCAGAGCCTGAGGTAGTCCTGTGGACATCAGTGAAAATGCCAGCCAGGATGATGAGGAATGTGCTGGATGCAGCCAGGAAAGCGTCTTGTTCTGGAGCTTGGTTTAAGAAGCAGGCAAGGGCACATTTTAGAAAAAAATTCTAGCTCAAAATGTTCGCTACAGCTGTTATTGGAACTGACAGTGATTAAAGAGTAAACCTGCTGTATCAGGCAAAGACTCCTTTGCTCTCAAAGAGAAACTGGATTCAAATTAACTTTAGCAAATACGAGAATATATTAACTCCCCAAGAGAAACTTCAAAAACAGTTGGATTCAGGTGGTCCAATGACATCATGGAAGATCTCCATCTCGGGGCCAGCATTGCGGCTGTAGTGGGTAAACCGTTGCCTGCAAAGCCAGCATCCCATTTGGGCACCACTTTGTGTCTCCGCTGCTCCACTTCTGATCCAGCTCCCTGCTAACGGCCTGGGAAACGCAGTGGGAAATGGCCCAAGTGCTTGGGTCCCTGACACCCCACGTGGGAAACCTGGAAGAAGCTCCTGGCTTTGGCCTATCTCAGCCCTGGCCATTGTAGACAGCTAGGGAGTAAACCAATGAAAGAAAGATCTCTCTTCCTCTCTCTGTGTGACTATAACTTGTCCTGGGAAGTTTTCATACTGGACCAACTCAGATTATGCATCACCTCCAACCAATCACTGTGGCCTGGCAACGGTGTGCTCTTCTTGGGCAGGCAGAGGTCACATGCCCGTGCAGAAGGCTGGAGAGCGGTGGGTTCAGCTCTATGGCAGCACGGACTGAGAGGAGAGGTGACACAGACACCCAGAGGGAAAGCCGGAGGCTGACACGAGAAGAGGTGGGGGAGGCTGACATGCTGGTAAAAACAGTTGGTGTTTGTTGCCCTACCAGCAAACACGAAATCACAGTTTTCTAGAATGACTAATGCCTGGGCCGGCGCCGCAGCTCACTAGGCTAATCCTCTGCCTTGCGGCGCCGGCACACCAGGTTCTAGTCCCAGTCGGGGCACCGGATTCTGTCCCGGTTGCCCCTCTTCCAGGCCAGCTCTCTGCTGTGGCCAGGGAGTGCAGTGGAGGATGGCCCAAGTGCTTGGGCCCTGCACCCCGTGGGAGACCAGGAGAAGTACCTGGCTCCTGCCATCGGATCAGCGTGGTGCGCCGGCCTCAGCGCGCTGGCCGTGGTGGCCATTGGAGGGTGAACCAATGGCAAAAGGAAGACCTTTCTCTCTGTCTCTCTCTCTCACTGTCCACTCTGCCTGTCAAAAAAAAAAAAAAAAAAAAAAAGAATGACTAATGCCTGGGCACTTGAGAGCCTTGGGTTCTCTAAGAATTATACTGAGTTGGAAATGTGGGTGCAGGTGGAGTGTGGCAGAGGTCACTTGGTACAACATCAGGGAGGGAGGGAAGCTGCACTGGGCAGAGGGGAGAGCTGAGCTGTTAGGCAGTGGCAACAGCAGCCTGAGCCCATCCCACAAAGAGCTATGGAGTTTGGACGGCTTTTCCAAGCTTCCCTGAACTGAAGCAAAGGGCCACCTATTAGTACCTCCCATGTTGACAAATCACTGGACCTGGACTGCCCTCGGGAAGGGCCCTAATTTTGAGGGAGGAGGCTCAAATCTACCAAGCACAGTGCTTGGAGGTGGGAATGGGTCTGAGCTGAGAGCCCTCACCAGAGAGTATTCCCACCGGCAAGGATGGAAATGAGGGCCTTGTCCTAAAAGGGCCATCTGGGAGAAGTACCAGACTGAAAATGCCCCTGCGGGAAGCAGTGCACTAAGGGGATTCAGACAGAACCATCCCCAAATGGGAGGCTTCTGATTCCTCTATCCTGGAAACCAGTGTAGGTTGAGTGCGCTCAGCTCAGAAAAGGGGGTGAGTGGTGTGGGGAGCAATCAGGACTAGACTGAGTTACTGGAATTAAGACTTATTCTATGCATCTGCTCTCCCACAATATGGCGCTGGGAGAGAAGTAAACAGCTTCCGCACAGCTGCCTCCAGTTCAACTAATAAACTGTAGGACTTGCTATTGATTGGAGGAGAGCAGCGTACTCGGCGTGTGGGCAGCCGAGTTAGGATTGGCGGAGGAGGACTATAAAGGAGGAGAGAGACGGCATGCACCAGGAACATCTATGGGGAACATCTAAGGGGAACACCTGTGCAGCCCCCGAGAAGAGCCGGCCGGCGGTGTGCCGCTCCCCTGCGGAAGTGGGGAATGCGGCCGGGGGGAACTGCCCTTCCACGGAGGTGGAAGGGATAGTAGCCAACCCGGGAAGAACCAGCAGCAAACCCGGAGAGGGCCGAGCAGACGAAAGAACAGCGCAGGGTCCTGTGTCGTTCCTCCACGAAGAGGGGGAGCGACAAGTGGTGATGACACACCAGCAGAAACCAGGCGTCAATCTGGAGTGCTTTGTGTCGGATGATAGGAAAAGAAAAGACCCGGTCATGTATTGAGCAGTTCCATGTGCTGGTTCTGTGCCAGGTTCTGTCTATTACACAAGGGATTCACCTCCTTCTATTGTCCACATCTTCCGAATTTTACTCCACACAGCAAATAATGTTACCAGTCTTGGCATGCCTTCCCAAGTGCATTCTCTATACCCTTGCAATATAGACATGTATTCATATATGCATACATGTCCACACATTGTATACCATATACATATCTGTCATGTGGATAAATACATTATGTATGGCACTTATATTCATAGATAATACACTCATATATTACATTTATGAGTGCATGTATGTTTTTATCCAAAGAGTAATGCATTATAGATACTATCCTCTACTTTGCCTTTTTTTCACTTAATATGTCCTTCTCTGGATGTTGGAGGTGGGTGGCAGAATATACCATCCCAAAATACCTCCCTTTGGTTTAAGAATTATTTTTATCTTGAGCCTGGCATTGTGGTACAGCAAGTTAGGCCACCACCTACAATAGTGGGATCCCATATGGATGCCAATTCAAGTCCCAGCTGCTCCACTTCCAATCCAGCTTACTGTTACTGCATCTGGGAAAACAGCAGAAGATGGCCCAAGTGCTTGGGCCCCTGCACCCACATGGGAGATTCAGTTAAGTCTCCTGGCTTTGGCCTGGCCCCGCTCTGATTGTTGCAGCCATTTGGGGAGTGAACCAGTGGATGGAAGATCTCTCTCTCTCTCTCTCTCTCTCCCCAATCCCCGTGTATTGCTCTCACTGTTACTCTACCTTTCAAATAAATACATACATTTTTTAAAAAATTTTTGATCAAAAATTAACAGCATATGCAAGAAGGGCATCCTTGTCTCCCCTTTTCTTCCCAGAAACAAGAGATTAAAAACTTCCACGTGAAAGATCCCTGCCCTGTACAGGTGGAAAGAAACATCTCTGATGAGAAGTCACAGTTGAGAGAATTCTGTACAAACAGGTTTTGTTAAAATAATTCTCCATCTCTAGCCTCCCTAGTCTCCATGTAATTTAGTTACTTTTCCACAATTGTGTCCCTTTGTTCAACCTAATATAAATGCATTTAGGTTTTTATCACTTCTTTGGATCTTCATTTTCTTATGAGGGCTCCTGTGTCACGTAAAACTTGTATAAATTTGTGTGCTTTACTCCTGTTAATTAGTCTTAGGTCAATTTAATTCTCAAGACCAGCTGAATTCCCTAAGAGAGAAGAGGTTATAATTCAGCCTCTGCTATAGCATAAAGTTCTTCCTCATTATTTCTTAAGTCTTTAAGTATTCCTAGTCATGGATGTACTACAATTTATTCAAACAGTCCCTTAATGATAAACATCTTGGGCACATTAAAATATTTTACTATTATGGAAACTGCAATAAATAAACTTGATTATGCAAAAATTTGTACATGTGAAAATATCTGTTGGATAAATTCTTTAAATGGAATTGCTAGCTGAATGGTAAATGCACTGATAATTTTAATAGATATTGCCAAATCACTCTTCACTGAGCTTGTACTAACTTAAACGCCCTACAGCTGTGTGTAAATGTGCCCATTCCTTCACATGTTTGCTACAAATGTATTAGTAAACTCTGTATCTCTTCCAGGTTAATAAGTTAGAAAAGGATATAAGTAATATTTTATCCATAGCTCCCTTATTTTAGAAAATGCCACCTTGTTTAAAGATTTATCTTTTTGTTTGAAAGTCAGACTAAACCATCTGCTGGTTTAGTCCCCAGATGGCTGCAGTGGCCAGGGCTAGGTCAGGCAGAAGCCAGAGCTTCTTCGAGGTCTCCCACGGGGGTGGCAGGGGCCCACACAATCTTCCATTGCTTTTCCTAGACTATAATAAGCAGGGAACTGGATTGGAAGTGGAGCAACCAGGACACGAAGTAGCATGTCCCAGACAGCGGCTTTAGCTTCTATGCCGTAATGCCAGCCCTGAAAATACCATCTTTTTTTAATTATTTTTTTTTATTTTTTGACAGGCAGAGTGGACAGTGAGAGAGAGAGAGACAGAGAGAAAGGTCTTCCTTTTTCCGTTAGTTCACCCCCCAAATTGCCGCTGCGGCTGGCATGCTGTGGCCAGCGCACCATGCTGGTCCGAAGCCAGGAGCCAGGTGTTTTCTCCTGGTCTCCCTTGCAGGTGCAGGGCCCAAGCACTTGGGCCATCCTCCACTGCACTTCTGGGCCATAGCAGAGAGCTGAACTGGAAGAGGGGCAACTGGGACAGAATCCGGCACCCCAGCCGGGACTAGAACCTGGTGTGCCAGCCACCGCAAGGCGGAGGATTAGCCTATTGAGCCACGGCGCCAGCCAGAAAATACCATCTTTTCATATAGGCACTACTTGAATTTGCTTCTCTGTGAACCATATGGTTACCTATGTTCCCCACTTTTATATTTATTTGTAGATGATCTTCATCTATTAAGGTAATTATCTCTTTGAAATGTGCATCAGAAAGGGCTTTTTATAAAGCATAAAAAGAAAACGTACCTCAACTGTAAATATGTTCCAAAGGAATAGAAACATATGAAAAACACAGAAAGAATGAGAAGGAGTTAGGAGTAAGTAGACTAAAAGGTAGACAATAACAAAGGATTGCCGAGAGATGAAAACTGGGAGCGAGCTATAGGGATACTCTATGGAACAGGAAATAAGACATGTGTTGCTAAGACAGGTTAAGCAGCTGTGACAAAGCTGTCCAAAAGTGGCACAAGTCAAATATAGCAGTAGTTTGTTTCTCACCCAATAACTGTCTGAGGCATAGGACTCTCCATAAAGTGGAGACCCAAGGGTGCACATCCATCCTTTAGGTCTTCCAGGGCTTGGTAGCCACTTGTGGAAAGAAAAATGAGTATGCAGCAGGTACACCTGTTCTGCAGAGCACTGGCCTTGAGAAGGTTCACACCACCTCAACTTAATGAAGATACTTCAAAAAGTTTGTGGCAAAATCTAATTAGTTTTGAAATCTATGCATAAATTTCCATAACAAACATTTTCAGTCACTGTTTCAAGATACTTTGTGTGTACACATTTAAATTTTTTGCATCAAAATAAATGTATCTTTTAAGTCCATTTCCTACAAACTTTTTGAAGTCTGCTCCTATTATTCCATTAGTAAGAAGTAGTCACAAATCTATACCCCGCTGCCTGAGGATCTGAGTTACAAAGAGCCTGGCTGAGTAGTTACTCCCCAGCTACAAATCTGTTACTATGGGAAGCAGGGAACAATTATTCATAGACAGCTAACCATCTTCAAAACAACTGGTAAGAAACACAAGGAAACAAATATGATACCCAAGAGCAGAGAAATGGGTACAAAAGTGATGTGCAATAAGCAGAAGTCCTTACCAGGCTGCTCCACAAAGACTTCTGGCCTGCCCTGCAGTTAAGGGCGAGGGCTGACTATCCACTGTGCTCCCTGTTATTGCTCGGTACCTAGAATGGCATCTAGAACACAGCAGGTGCTCAACCTATATCTGTTGAATAAACAGCTTTCCATCAAGGAACAGTATGAGGCTATCTCAATAAAATTCATGGAAAATGGAATTTAAAACTAAGTTTAATTCAGCACAAACAATTTTGAATCTATGCAGTAACTTCATGGAAAGTGCATATTATAAAAAAACCACATATGCATTTCAAATTCTTTTGCATCAAAATAAACTTAGCTTTGAGTCCCATTGTCCCATGGACTCTCTGCAGTGCCTTGCATAAGCCTTGCCTGAGTTGTCCTTGCAGCATGGGTCAGAAGGCAGCTTGGGGCTGCTCTTGATCCACCTTGACTTTCCAAGTCCTTCCTCTGTCTTGGCTCTGGGTTCCAGGACTTCTCAGCACCTGAACTTGGGCTCCACATAACCCAAGAAGTTCAAAGTAGATTGTTGTCTGCTCTCACATTCTTAAGGACTTCTCTCTAAATGTCTTGGTTTTGTTCCCTGCTGATGTGCCTAGGAAGGCAGCAGAAGAAGGCCAAAGTATTTGGTCCCTTGCCACCCACGTGGGAGAACCTGGCTCTTGGCTTTTCACCTGGCTGAGACCTGGCTGTTTTAAGGCCATTTGGGGCATGAACCAGAGAATGGGAGGTATCTCTCCCTCTCTGTCTCTGTCTCTCTCTGTCATTCTGCCTTTCAAATAAATACATGAATAACTTTTTTTAAAAAAAAGTCTTGGTTTTAGTTTAAGCAAAAATTATATTGATTTTTTAAAAAATATTAATTTTTTGAGGGAGAGTATCAGACAGCAGAGAGATAGAGAGAGATAGAAAGCTCTTTCATCTGCTGGGCTACTCCTCAAATAGCTGCAACAGCCAGTGCTGGGCCAGGCTGAGCCAGGAGCTGGGAACTCCATCCGGGTCACCCATGTGGGTGGCAGAGGTCCAAGTAATTGGAGCATCTTGTGTTGCTTTCCCAGGTGCATTAGCAAGGAGCTGGATCGGAAGCAGATCAGCTAGGACTAGAACTGGTTCTCTGATCTGGGGTGCTGGCATCTCAGGCAGCAGCTTAATCCACTGCGCCACAACACCAGGCCCACCTTGACTGTTTCTGATTACTTTCCATGCCTCCACTGATTGCTCCCAAAGTCCTGACCCTCCTTCCTAACCCTCAAAGACGAATTTAAGACTCCTACAAAGCCCGGGACCAGGAGTTGTCACTCCTATTCCTTTTCCCATACATGTGGGCCCCATTAACGAGCGTCATAAACTGGGATGATCTTTGAGCCGCAATCAAGTTAAATTCAGTCCATGCATAAATATTGCAGCCTCACAACCTACAGTATAGACTTGGGTTCATAATGCTCGTAACAACCCCCGTAGCTGTAGGCGTGGTCCTTACATGAGAAATGTGTGTCAGGACAGTGGCTGCCAGGGGATGGGGCCTCTGTCTCATCAGGAGATCTGCTTCTGAATTTTTAATTTTTTAATTTAAAATGGTAGGTTTTACACAGCCAAAGTCATCAAAGTTGCATGAACAAAACAAAACAAGCTCAGGTGTAGCTTGCTGTGGCCCAAATTGATGTGCATGGTGATTACGTCAGGGTGTCTGTAGGGGAAGGAACAAAGAGAGCCATCCTCTGGCTTCTGCCTTAGCTCGCTGTGGCACAGAAGGCTCGGGCGCCGTGGAGTGTCAGGCCAGGTGGGTCTTGGCCGTCAGAGCCTGACCCAGCAGGAAGAGAGCAGTGGACGCTCTGACATCTATCCATGTCCAGAGATGCAGTGGGTTTCTGATGCACATTACATTTAAACACCAAAACAAACCTGAGAGACCCTCTCTCGCTTTCATAGGTGAGGAAGTGAAAGTACGTGGTATGAACAGCTCGACAAACTATGGATGCAAACAGAATCCCAGTCCTTTCCTAATATCCCCCAGATGGGGGAAGGTACGATGTTGCTGTGGCCTGGGTTACAGGACAACCCGCCCTCCCCGCTCAGGGTCCTAGGGGGAGCTCCAGTGAACACCTAACAGGGATATGCGCAGCAAAACACAGGCGTATTCGCATGGAGGGGGTAAAGGAAGACCACAGAAAACCTTCTGTCACCTCTGCTCATGTTTTCCCACTGAATGAGAGACTGTATCAAACTTGTCAAAACAGAGTGCTGATTTGAAAGCATTCCTGGGGTTGGCATCATGGATTAGAAATTACGGATTTTACTTTTCTCCATTCTCGTGTTATTTCCTACTGTCCTTCCTGCTTGCATTCCTTCCTCTGATCTTTCTCCATCCATCTCTCTTTTTTTAAAGATTTATTTTATTTATTTGAAAGACAGAGTTACAGAGAGGGAGAGAGAGAGAGAGGTCTTCCATCCACTGGTTCACTCCCCAGATGGCTGCAACAGCCGGAGCTGTGCCGATCCGAAGCCAGGAACCAGGAGCCAGGAGCCAGGAGCTTCTTCCGGGTCTCCCACTCAAGTGCAGGGGCCCAAGGACTGGGGCCATCTTCTACTGCTGCCCCAGGCCATAGCAGAGAGCTGGATTGGAAGAGGAGCAGCTGGGACTAGAACTGGCGCCCATATGGGATGCCGGTGTTTCAGGCCGGGGTGTTAAACCATTGTGTCACAGCACCAGCCCCCTCCATCCATCTCTTAATGAGAGATAATAATGGGTCTTTTTCTATCAATAGTCACCTCCCCCTCACACTGCAAACAAAGAAAGCAATCAACAAAAAGATCCCACAGTCAAATGATTTGGGAACCACTTTTGGAAAATTTGTTTTCTGCTGCAACAACTATAAAAACCCTTACTGTTACAACACTCTTTGTAATTTGTAACATCCCAGAAAGGAGATACGGTGTCAATTTGACCACGGTGGACTATGGTGGCCCTTCCTAGACAGTGTTTCTCTCTTAAATGACCCAGGAGTGAGTCCTCCTATGACCTTGGGTCTTCCTTGTATATCCAGAAATGCACTTCATCTTTTCACTATCTCAGTAAAGCTGTGTAACAGAAAATATCAAACCCTAATTGGGGCCAGTGCTGTGGCTTAGTGGATAAAGCCACCGCCTGCAGTGCCGGCATCCCATCTGGGCACCGGTTTGAGTCCTGACTGCTCCACTTCTGATCCAGCTTTCTGCAATGGCCTGGGAAAGCAGTAGAAGATGGCCCAAGTCCTTGGGTCCCTGCACCCACATGGGAGACCCAGAAGAAGCTACTGGCTCCTGGCTTCAGATTAACCCAACTCTGGCTGTTGAGGCCAACTGGGGAGTGAACCAGCAGATGGAAGACCTCCCTCTTTCACTCTCTCTGCCTCTCCTCCTTGTGTGTAACTCTTTCAAATAAATAAATAAATCTTAAAAAAAAAAAAAAACCTTGATCAGCTGGCCATAAGTAAGGGACATTGTCTCAAATAGTTTGGGTGGGCCTGACTGAGGCCATTGGCAGGTCTTAAGAGATGGGCTTACGGACAGAGAGGGAGGGGCCAGAGGAAGAAGGAAGAAACTCCACCTGCAGTGTCAGCTCCTCCCTTCAAGTCAGATGGAGTTCTGTCTCCCTTTGCTCTCCTTCCTCAGTGCTGCCCGATGGCTTTCAGCCTTGCTTAGCCAGCCTACAATTTTGTAAACAATGCATGGAAAATTCACATGCTTTCAATTCTATTTTTCCACAAATTTTTGAAGCTTGTGTGTGTGTGTGTATGATGGGAAATGTGTATTATGAAAAAAAAAAGCTACACATGGATTTCACAAACTTTTGCACCAAAATAAACTTATCCTTTCAAGCCATTTTCCCACAAGCTTGTTTATTTGTCTTCATATATCTCTTAAGGAATCCTGAAGACATAGCTTCTAACTCTGTGTTTCTTGGGAGGTGATTTTTGGTCCTGAAACCACTCCGATGGCCCAGATGACTCAGTCAATCCAACACTCAGGAACCCCCCGGGCCTGGATTTTTAAATTCCATTTCTGAATGGGACCAGCAGAGGGAAAGAACAGCAAGGAGAGAGGGGCTGGACCCCAGCTGAAGGGTGGAGCAGTGTGTGGTGCATGTGATGGTGGGTCACACAAGATGCACAATCAAGGGTCAGCACTTGAACTTGGGCAGCAGGAAGCAATTGCCTGAAGGCAATCCAGGGCATCTGTTCTATTATTTGCAAACCTAGGCCATCTCTCATCCCGCACAAACTCCTGGCTGAGGATACTTTCCCTGAGCCTCTGCCAAACCACGCCCTCCTCGCCTTCCAAAATCCGATTTCATGCTCCAGTGTGCCATGACGTCCTGCAGGCAGGGCCCATCTGGCTGCAGTTTGCAGTTTCCAGACTTCCTTGGAGCTCAACTGCCTCTCCTCTTCCGGTGCGCCTGGAACATCTGTGTGCCTCTGGTTATAAATCTTCTCTGGACTCTTTGCTCTGTTCTTTTACTAAAACAAGAAATAAAAACGCATTCAGGATCCTGGAAAGAACTCTCCACTTCTGGAGTTAGGGTGGCACTTCTGGTCCTTTCACGCTGAAGCCAGGAAGGTGGTCACCCCCGTCCTGACCTTTCCTTTCTTCTCAGATGCCAACAGGCCAGGGACTTTGGCCAGATCACAGCGGGAGGAGGCCGTGAGCTTTTGCTCCAGCTCTGTTTTGGAATCACATCTGATGCCCTCCCATACAATCTTCATGAGCCTCACCTCTGTGCTTTCTGTCCCTGACGGGCTGCCCCAGCTAAGGCTCTGGTCACCTTCTGTCCCCAACTTTTCTCACCTCTTCCCCTTTGGCCCTTCCAGCAACCTGAGAGGCCTTCGTGGGATGTTAAATCAGTCATCACTACCCACTACCAAAAAACACACATGCCAATGCCATTTGATAACCATGGAGACGGCAGGAATTGTGGTGCAATGGATTAAACTGCCACCTGGGACACACATTCCATACCAGAGTGCCTGGTTCGAGTTCCCGCTGCTCCACTTCCAATCCAGCTTCCTGCTAATGCACCCTGGGAGGCAGCAGAGTCCCTACCACCCACGTGGGAGACCATGTTAGAGTTTTGGGCTGCTGGCTTTGACCTGGTCCAGTCCTGGCTGTTGCAGCATTTGGGAGAGTGAACAAGTAGATGGAAGGTATTTCTGTCACTCTCACTCTGCCTTTCAGCTAGATGAAAATCAATAAACATGAAAATAATAAGCATTGCACATGCTGGGTGCTAGACCAGGGTATCCGAGGGGAACGAACGGAAGGTTGTGACCTCCTCTCGGAACTCAGTCCCTAGGAAGGAGAAAGCTAGGGGAACGGAAGACTACCAGACAGTTGTCCAACATCCTGGTGTTCCCCACTGACGTTAGGCTGAGATCTGACCCCTCCCTCACCCTGGGCTTTATCTCAGTTCCTATCCCACCCTCTAGGCAGCCTCACCACACCAGCCTCAACCTCCCCTTCCACTTCAGCTGCTCAGTATACTGAGCAGCCTCTGTCATTGAATTGTTTCTTGCATTTTCATGTGAATTTCAAGACACTATTGCCTCGA
This sequence comes from Oryctolagus cuniculus, assembly GCF_964237555.1. NCBI lineage: Eukaryota > Metazoa > Chordata > Mammalia > Lagomorpha > Leporidae > Oryctolagus > Oryctolagus cuniculus. The sequence continues at coordinate 41,295,108 of NC_091442.1, forward strand.
GGAAGCTGTCCCAGAGACTAGTAGGACTGGAATAAAACCCTTCTAAATCCCTCTTTCGGTAAGAATTGCATCAATGACTTGGCTATGAGACAGTGGAAACTTAGTACACTCACAGGGGTGAGGCATGGGAAACTGGAAGAGAGGGACAGTAGATTCTGAATTAGAGACTTTCTTTAATATGATGGGGGAGTAGGAAAATGTACCAAAAGCCTTGCACACATTTTCTGGATTTTTTGCACGTCACCTATTCTCTCTTTTACCTAGTAGGTGACAGCTAGTTACCAAGATCACTTACATACGCTTTACCCATTCATACTTGAATCTATAGCTCTGGTTTTGGCTTGCTGCCACTGAGAGGACCTGGAATGCTGTATCTCTCAGATGGCAGGCAGAGGCTGTTAGAACTCCTGGCTGCTGGCACCTTCACGGCAAGTAAAATGAAGCTTTCTTTGCAATCTCACATGCGTACCCTACACTCACCCGCTTTATTCCCCCACACTAATAAGCGAATCAACTGTCATTGATATCAGAAAATTTAATGAAGATAAATGAAGTCATTGGAGCTTCCTGCACAGCATTCATTTCAAGAGGAAGACAGACACAGTCCAGCCATTGTGGGCTGGATGGAGGGGTGAGATATTAAAGCAAGCAAGTGTTAAATGTTCATGTCACTCCTTAAGGACCTTATTATGGTACAGATTGTTCCTAATTGATGGTGGTTCAACTTTAGAGTTTTCAACTTAGGGTAGTATAAGTGATGTTCTCTGGCAGTAGAAAGTATGCTTTGACTTTTGAATTTTGGTCCTTTCACAGGCTAATGATATGAGCTACAGTACTCTGTTGCAATGGCCAACCGCAGGCTAAGGTAAGTGCTCTGGACACGTTTAAGACTGGCTGGGCTAAGCTATCATGTTCAGGAGGTTAAGTGCATTAAAAACATTTTGATTTGATGATATTTTCAATTTAAAGTGGGTTTATTGAGACATAAGTTTATCAGAAATTGAGGAGCACTTTTATTCATTTAAGCTCGGGCGCTGGAGCCATAAGGCTTTTCTATGCCATCAGAGCTACATCCTGCGATCCTGGAATCTGAGCGGTTCTCTTCCAGAGCCCCATTCCTACGTAACTCCTTCACCACCTAACCCGCCTCCTTCCCCTCCCCCACTCCTCTGGATCCACCTCTTGGCATTGATGAGCAGAACAGCTCAAACAGGAAGACAACACCTGGCTTCCACAACTATTCCATGGCTTGGCAGATGTGGCCCCCACATTAGAGAAAGAGTTATGCCCAAAGACCAGCCAGCTGCTGGGGAAAATAAGACATGCCTGTTCATGGGACATTAGCTGTCTTCAGGAAATCATCATCCTCAAGTTCCCAAGTTCAGAGCAGTCAGGAAAACAGCTGTGCCAGGTCTCTGAAAGTCAACAGCATGGCTCCACGCCAGGAATGTCACGTCTGATCTTGCCTCTTTAGTGGCGATGAACACAGAGCAGTAGCTTCTCAGGTGAGCGCCACTTCAAATCACTTGGGCAGAGGAGGTGAAGCTGCCTACGGAGAACTGAGGCGATTCCAAAACAGATTAGTAAGGAAATACAAGAGACCAAGGCACTGCATCAGCGTCACATGAACTGGGCACCCAAGGCCTTGCCCATGGAGCTTTCTCCCCTACAGATACTCTAGAAATTCCATTCTGTGCCCACAGGGCGCTCCAGACTGTAGCTCTGCCTTGCATGACCACGGAATCAGGTCATTCACCTCAAATTCACTGTCTTTGTCAGCAAAGCAATGTTCTTGGTCGAGTGATAGAAGAAGAAAGAGGGAAGAAAAATGACGCAATTATTTTAGCCCAGCAATGGGTATCCTAGGATGCTTTGATTTGTTTGTCCTTCAAAGTAGCCTTTGAACAATGCTCAGACCTCAGGAAAATTAGTCTGTGGCGACGTCTGAGTGAGCTGCGAGATGCACAAGGCATTTCCTATGTGGGGTGGGCACTGCCCCCCACCCCACACACAGTCACGCGGCCACGGCTGCTTCATCCAGAGAAGAGTCTCCAGTCTCTGAGTCACCTGATAAAGATTTGGGGCCACCTCTTACCTCTCTAGAGTAAGTGCCCACAGGACGGAGGCTGTGTAGATGCACTCCAGGCCAGGGTGCCCATGACCTAGCGATGGTTCAGTCACGGCTTGTGGTGGGATGTGGGTGGGGGACACGGCTTCCAGATCAGTCTCTTGGAGGGCACTGATAGCCGCGGGACGCTCAGGCCAGGCTTCAGTGTGCCCACTAGTGAGCACTCACTGCTCCCCTCCCCAGGGAGCTGGGACTGCATCCTGCAAACCTTATTTCTGCTTTGCCGGCTGCTCCTTGTGAGGCTGGGCCAAGACAGGGCACTAGAGGGAGATTGCAGGGCAGGGGGAGGGACTTGTTTCTCTGCTCGTCTTCTGCTCCTGCAAGCACTGTGCTTCCTGTTCCTGACGCGATAACTTCCTGTTCTTGTCAGCATCACTTCTGCCTCATGTCCCCTTCCCTGGATCCAGTTTGCAGGTTTTGCAACATCTGTCAACCCTCAGAGAGGTGGCACCCTCTGCTCAGAGGCCTGGGCCACAGCCCTACACAAGCCTCCTCCTGCTCAGACACACCGGTGTCAGGGGCTGGCGCCCCCTCCTCCCTGGTAGTCTGAGTTCCAGAACATGTGGCTTTTCTTGCATCCCTCTGAGTCTTAATAATTTCTACCACCTCCTCCCCACGTTCCCCCAGCTTAAGGGAGGCAGCTGCTCCCTGTGGTTACTGCTTCTGATGGCTTTGACTTCTTTGAGGGTTTTATTTCCTTTATCTTTTCAGTTGACTGGTAGTATTTTAAATTCTCTTTAGGAAAACAACTGGTGTGATTCTATCTCCTGCCTCCCCATGACCGAGGCTCCCAGCTCTACTTCAGGGGTTTGCCGGGGGCCTGGAGTTCACACAGGACATTGAAACCCAGGTCCCAATTAGCTCTGTCAGTTGAGCGAGTCACCACCTCTTTCAAGCTGTTTTGTCTTTAGGAAAACAAGATCACTCCCCATCAGAGAGGGCGAGCGCTAACCAAGAGCAGACTGTGGCCTACAGATGCAGCAGGGCTAGCCTGCTGCCTGTGTGTGCACTCCTAGCAGACGGCCTGGACTTCTCCAAGGCAGCCTCACATCTGTATTGTCTGTCTCGCCTCAGAATGCAAGCTGGGTCTCCATTGATTCGAGGCTCTTTCAGCTTTTGACATCCTTTTGTCTCCAGTCAGGTGCAAAGCTGTCCAGCTCATGACCTTTGGCTTTGCTGGGAACTTGGAGAATGTCCTACAAGACAGTGAATGTGATGTAATCTCTGCTCAGCTACACACAGGAAGGAAAAATGCAAGCGATTCACTGGTTGTCTGTCCTGGCAGCTCTGAGCACCGTGGAGCCCCTGCAGGTGTGAGCAGAGGTGAAAGTGGGGCTCTCTGGGCTCAGGGAGGGTTGCAGCCCACTCCCTGTCTGCCGTGGTTACTGTCCTCCAGCTGCCTTCCCAGAGCAGATGGAGAACTTCCAAGCACTGAAGCTTGAATTCAAGAATGCAGCAAGAGGCTTGGCCCCTGGTGTCCGAATACTTGTCATTTTCTGGGGGGACTAACAAGATTCCTGCCACCCTCGTGGGTCCCTGAGACCATCAGGCCTGCCCAGCTCATTGAGGTCACACCCAAGTGCGAGAAGGCGACACCACCGAATGTCAACATCTAGCATCACAGGCAAGTAGAAAGCCCTCCAGGGCCCGCCTCCTCCTTCCTCTGGCCTTGAACTTCAATAGACTTGTCCCTGGGCAAGAGCTTCTGAGAAAGAGTGCTTTTGAAGGGTTCTCTCCTTCACCAGAATCAACGCTTGTTTCTGCACAGTTTTGCCCTTTCTTCTGAGACAGGAGCCTTTGGTCCGGAACAGCTATGAGTATCCTTGGCATAACAGCAAAGCTGCGTGCGCTGGGCTGTGCAGGAGATGCGGGCGCTGCTATGCAGCTGGGGCTGGGTCGCCCTGCCCATGTGAGCTGACCCCTTCCCCCCGCCCCCATCTTCCATCCTAGTGCACGGACTCCTCACCTGATGTGTGTCCCGGCCCCCAGGGCCTCTTGTTCTTGTGGGAAAGTATCACTGGTTCTGCCACAGCCAGCGGTGATCTGTCCCCTATTGGTGGCATTGTCATTGATGGGGACAAATGAAGGAGGACATTTCCTGCTTGCACAGTTAACTCATTGATGGACCAGCGAATTCATGCACGAAGCACAATTGTCCTTTGAACTGACAGTACTGTATTCATACAAACTGGATCATGCTGAAATTTGGGGGTTCTTGGGTTAGGGGTATTGGCCTATGAGCGCCGTGCTGGTCAGAGACTGACATTCTCCACTGCACCACCTCCTCAGGTGGTCCAGCAGCTTTGTGCTCTATTCCAGACAAGGGGGCTTCTCTGTAAATCCAAGGAGGGCATTAAGCTACCCATTTCTGAGTGCCTCCCACATATGTATCTCACACGAATGTTAACATATAGGCTATGCTATATCTTTTTTTTTTTTTTTGAAAGGCAGAGTTAGAAAAAGTCTTTATTTCTCCTTCACTTTTTTTTTTTTTGACAGACAGAGTGGACAGTGAGAGAGACAGAGAGAAAGGTCTTCCTTCCGTTGGTTCACCCCACAAATGGCCGCAACGGCCGGCGCGCTGCGCCGATCTGAAGCCAGAAGCCAGGTGCTTCTCCTGGTCTCCCATGCAGGTGCAGGGCCCAAGCACTTGGGCCATCCTCCACTGCACTCCCTGGCCACAGCAGAGAGCTGGACTGGAAAAGGAGCAACCAGGACAGAACCGGCGCCCCAACCGGGACTAGAAGCCGGGGTGCTGGCACTGCAGGCGGAGGATTAGCCTAGTGAGCTGCGGCGCCGGCCGCTACATCTTTTTAAAACAAGCAAACCATCTTCTCCTGACGATGGTGCTCAGGTCCAGGAGGTAGAGCTGACTTGACGTGGGGCACGATGTTCCCTGCAGCTGCTGACCTGGCAGACAGGATGTGAGCTTTGCATGGGTCACTGCGGTGAGCCGGGCTCCCCTCAGCTGGACTCGGAGGATCCAGGAGCCCATGGCTCTTGATGACAAAAGCCTCTGCAGTCTCCAGACTCCAAACACACCTGGGTCCCGAGGACAGAAAGCAGGAGAGTCAGCTCCTAGACGACCCAGGCTAGCAGCTTGCCCCATCTTTAATTCGGAAGTTCGCGTCTCTTACCTGTGGCCCTGCATGCCGTGTTCCCTTCTCGCTCCTCCCCTAGGAACATCTTTCAGAAGTGGTGGTAGCAGGTGGAAAGATGGGATCCGTTCACACAATTCTGGCCAGCAACCTTCTACTTGGGCTCTGTCTCCCTCCCCAACACATGGTTCTCTTGCTCTTCACTTTAGGTTGTAGCTATGCCAGCTCTTTCTGGTTGCACCAGGGCTTTCCCCAGTTTGGGCGCTCTCCCTGCCTGCATCTTCTCCTCTCCGGTGCTCAGTCCTCATCTCTCATGTCTGTGTTGGAGGGTGGGATGGTTTCTCAGGCTCACAGCGCCCTCTGCCTTTCTCCCGAGCACGCACCTTGGTGTGAGTCTCAGATTGTGAGCTGAGTCGTCTGTCCCTCCGGGCAATGGGCCCTAGGCCAGACACAGAAGAGACATGGCCGATGGGTTGTGGGGTCTGGATGATGAGCAGCGGGCTGGGCCTCTGGACATGAGGACTAAGCTTGCTCTGCATCCTCCACACCAGGCTGTCTCTCAGTGACGTCTTCCACATCAAGCATGGCCAGTGGAACTCAACAATGGCCCAGGTTTGGGGCTGGTGTCACGGTGTAGCAGGATAAGCTATGTCAGAGCGCCAGTTCGAGTCTCAGCTGCTCCACTTCCAATCCAGATCCCTGCTAATGCACCTGGGAAAGCAGCGGAAATTGGCCCAAGTACTTGAGTTCCGGTTACCCATGTAGGAGACCTTGATGGAGTTCTAGGCTCCTAGCTTTGGCCTGGTCCAGCTCTGGCTGTTGCAATCATTTGGGGAGTGAAACAGCAAATGGAATCTCTCTCATTCTCTCTCTCTCTCTCTCTCTCTGGGCAAGCACCATCCACATCTAAAGAACTTTCTGGGGTCAACTTCACAGACCTTGTTTACCTCACCGTGCTGTGCCTTCCTCTCTGCAGTCCCTAAGGGGTGTGGTGTGGGAGGGGCCAGGAGGTATGGCAGGCAGGGGAGGAGAAGGCAGGCACTGTGGGCTAAGGAGGTAGGGCTCAGCTTGGGACCAGGCGTCAGGTGTGCAGTGCAACAGGGGCTGGCCAGGCTGGCACCAGTGTGTCTGTCGGAGCTGCACACAAATCCGAGCGTCTACAAGATCTTTGAATGGGGAGTGCCCTGGGCGTACTCTGTGCCTCGCGCCCTCAAGGGGGCGCTGCAATCTTTGACCAGTTCTTTGCTAACATTATCATCATAACAACAAAACACCCTACCTGTGGGGTATTGTACGAGAGTCTGATACGAGAAAGCACGGGAAACTCTTTCTAAATGCGCATAGGTCCACGCATGCTCACTGTAAACAGCCAAAATTATAATATTTCTTATTAGAGCCATTAAAACCAAGCCTGAGACATCTCACCAAAATATCACTCATCATGGCCAGCTTCTCTCTTTTCCCATGATTTCTCTTTTCTGTTGTCAGGAGATGAGTTACCAGAGTTTAGAAATCAATCACAGTGAGAATACTGAAAAACAAAGCAATGAAAAACTCATCCCTACAAACTGGTACTATTGTTCCCAGTGATTGTTTTCTCTGAAGATCACCCTGGCAGCTTTGAAGGAGCAGCTGCGGCCCTGCACCTCCCTGCCTGCCAGTCTGCCTGCCTTCAGCAAGAGAGGAAATGATGGAAATTCAGGGAAAAGCAAACCCGCAGGCTCTTCCTTCCTAACACGCTCGGTGGCACACGGCAAGTGCTCCTAGCAAGACAAACACTTCTGCAAACGTTAGCTAGCTGGGCAGAAGGATTCGGGACACTTCCAGGAAAGCCAACTTGCTTTCAGGCAGTTAGGATGTTTAACTACGTTTTTCACATACGAAGGCACCTAAAGCTCATGAAAAATAGAATTTAAAGGGTATGCAGTTGAGTGACAAAAATTTTTGAGATTCACGGATACAAGGGAATCTTCAAAAACTTCATGAAAAACACGTAGTATGAAAAACTATACATAAACGTCAACATTTTTTCATAACATAAAAATGTGTAGAAAAATAACATAAACATACCCACCTTTAAAATCTATTTTCCACAAACTTTTGGAAGTCTCCCTCTGCTTTATCTTGTTGTTTTTTTTTTTTTTTCCTAAGATTTAAATTCTGGAGAGTTCCCTCTTTCTGGTGACCGCACTAATGTTTCCAGTTTCACAATTCTAACCTGGTAGGACTTCTTGTTTTCCCTCTATACATCATCCATTTTGGGGACACTTCTCTGTCTTCCATGCTTAAAGAGAGAGATGGCTTCTGAGTCTTTTTGCACACACAGTATTTTGTCTCTTTTTGAATCGGGAAGATTCTGGCTTTCCAGCGACGGAGAAGGTGCTAAACTAAGTTGGTGAATCTCAAATTTCCAAAGAAGTCAGTGTTTAGAGAGGTAAGATTTTACCATCTCATTTTCAAATAAAGGGGAATGAAATGAGTATAGTGAAAGAAGGGCTGTGTGTCATCATTTTGCAAGAGGTGCTCGCTGGGCATAGCTTTCTGGAGACAGTGCCTGGCCCCGTGCCCAGAATCCCATAGTGAAAAGGGCTTAAGTTGCTGTCTGCAGGGGACACAAATATACAAACTCCTTCAGTCAACTTCCTTTTGTATTCCTCTACCATTTTGAAATTTACCAGGGTTCTACTGGATCCCCAAAGAAACATTCTGAAGGCTGACAACCTGGATAATACCAATATTACCCCTCTAATCCCAGAGCACCACTCTTGGGTCAAGTTCACATAGATGGCTACAAAAACTACAAATAGGTATTTTTTTTTGTTCAACCGAGAAATAATTCTGTGTGAAAATAAAAAATTGTCTTCCATAATCAGTTTTCATCTAATGAATTATCAGAAAAAAGTCTCAACAGAAAAAAAAAGATAAAAGAAAGTCTGTAACTCAGGCCTCTTCTCATGTATAGAACACACCTGTTGTTAAGAGGAAGAAAACACAAGGTTTAATTTGTGAAGAATGAGTCTCTCTAGATTAATGGTCTTTAATTAGTTTTCCAAAAACATAAATCACCTGTCCTGGTAACTTAAAATTGAAGCCGTTTCCATGGAGTTATTTTACCTAAATTTTCTTACTCCCCTTTCATTTCATTGAAGAGGCAGGGGAGGGAACGACCTGATAAAGTCCAGTCTGAACCAGTCCTGCAGGTGTGTATGGGGCCATGGGAGAAGGTCTCACGTGGCAGCCATGTTTGCCTTATGACACCTGCAGGCAACACTGGAAGCATCTGTAAAATAGAGTGGATCTGAAAACCTACTAGCACTGTTGGAAGCAGACATAACTGAGCGTCATGGTTCATGTCACTGCTGACTTGTTATCTGCCGTCTCTCGGAGGGGCTGAGGTTGCCTCGTGGCAGGCTCAGAATGTGAGTAATAAAGGAACTACTTCACAGCAGAACTCTGCTCTCCACCTCCGAGCACATCAGAGGGAACGATGCTCCTGTGACCGGATGCTCAGAGACGCACAGAAAAAAACTCTCATCTTTAGAAGATGAACCCAGAACTCCAACTTGTCCCCCAGCATTGAAGCTGGGAACTGCGCTTCCCCCAAGCTCCTCGGAGTGGGCAAAGCGCATGGGATGTTCTAGGCTTTGAAAGTTTCTGGCTGATTCTGTCCAGATTTGGATGCATGCACTGTCCAGAGCTCTGAATGGGTAACTCAGGGATCAAATTTAGCAGAACCACCTTTTTCTCAATAAGAAAAAAATGTGAATTTATTCTTTTTAGTATTTTCTTTTTCTACTTAATACCATTGGTTGAACTCTTTACTTAACACAGAATTACTCTTAGGTGTTTAATTCCAACTGAAAATTGATCTCTGTAAAAAATAAGCGTGGGAATAAGAGAGGGAGATGTACAGTTTGGCACACATTCCCACAGACTTACACCTAGAAAGCTAAAAACTTGCCATGGGACTCCAAATCCCATTAAGTTGGCAGATACTAATGCCATCATACTAGTTAAAGTGATCATTTTAAGTGTATAACTGATCACAAAGATAGGAATAAGTGTCAAAGGGATCACATAAATAAGACCAAGTGTCTGCTAATAACAATAGATAGAATTAAAAAGGAGAGAATGATCCAACATGGAAAGCAGGCCACACAGCAGACTCATAGAATGACAAATGCCCTAAACAGCACTCTGGCCTCAGAATCAGCCCCTAAGGCATTTGGATCTGGCTAAAAAGCTTATGAGAGCATTTCAGGCATGGAAAGCCAAGACACTGTAGCAAAAAATGGCCTACATGAAAGATCTCTGTGAGTAAGATCCCAGTGGAAAGAAGGGACCATCAAAGAAGGAGCTACCTTTCTCTGAAGGGAGGAGAGAACTTCCACTTTGATTATGGCCATGTCTAAATAATGTCAGTTTGTGGACTCAAAAGACTTCCATACCTTGGAAGCTCATGACAAGAGCCTCAGGTGATCACTGATGTCATAAATAAGAGTGTCAATTGTTAAATCTAAAGGAGTCACTGTGCACTTGCTCCCCATATAGGACCTTTGTCCTTAATGAGTTATACTATTAGAATTAACAGTAAAACTTGTCTTCAAACAGTACTTCATACTTTATGTGTCTGTGTGGGTGCAAAGTGTTGAAATATTTACTTAGTATAGAGTTGATATCTTTATATAAAGATAATTAAAATGAATCTTAATGAATAATGAGAAGTGAGAGGGAGTAGGAGGTCAGACAGAAGTTGGGGGTGGTAGGGAGGGTATGGGGTGAAGAACAGCTATATTCCAAAAAGCTGTACTTATGAAATTTATATTTATTAAATAAAAGCTTTCCAAAAAAAAGAAAAAAACAATTGTGATTAGAAACAAGTTTGGTGCACATATTTATAGCATAAGCAAGATCTGGGAGGGAATGCTAAAACTACCGGAAAAATTCTGTTCAAATTCCTTAGATCCATCCATTATAAAAGCATTTACAAGTTGGAGCATGTCAGTCTGAATGGTGAAAGGTGGTCAGTGAGGCATTTTTTGGCTATTTGTTGCCCTTGAAAGTAGAGTAAGCCACATTTGCTAATTTTCCTTAACTCATTTAAAATCACTCTAATCAATGAAGATTCAGTTTTGTCATCCTAACTCTGTCATCTTCCCTGTCTTTGTTTCAGGAAGGAATTCCATTGTTTGTTTAGATGCAACTTCTCATTTGTTTTTCAGCTTCCCCTCATGTTTTATTCAGATTCGGCTGCCTCTCAGTCAGACAGGAAGTGTGTCTTTCACACCCACACATGAGCAACTGCACTGGTCCAACCACGACCCTTTCTTCCTCTGCTGCAACCTAGGATGGAACCTGGCTATCATTCAGTCCAGTGGCTTTGTTTCCAGATGGGGAGTCCCTGGCATAGAGAGGACATATAATAGCTGGCTGTAGCCAGTACTCATACTTAAAACTCGATTACTTGGAGTGAGGATTGGTATGAAAGGATTTTCTGAGTCCTGTACTTCTTACAAAAGTATGTCTATTTATTCTTGCTAAGTATCCTGTGAGTGTTTAACAAAATGCTTGCCACAGCCTCTGATGCAAGCCCAGAAGGGCAAGAGATGGATTTTCTGGTCAGCAGAAGAAAACCATTTAGTTTACTCAGCAAATGAGGGACAATCTTTATCACTTTGACTTCTTTTAAATAAACGACCTACTGTTAATTATGATCTCCCCAGCTTTTACCCTTTCATCTCTAGTTTTCAATTCGCCAGTAGTAATTGCTCCTGAACCTATGCCTGTAATCATGACTACAGACAAAAGCAGGTTTTCTGCAGCAATTAAATAAATAAAGTCCTTTTTTAATGCTAAACTATGATATTTAATTAGTGCCATGATAGTTTTCCTCCTTAAAGGGATAATTACATCTTTAAGCATATTTTTCAGGTTGGAGAGCTCTGTTGTACAGACAAATTCTAGCAGGCTGAGTGTAAACATGTTCTCTTAACCATTCATTTGTCACTTCACTCATTACTAGTACACTGCATTTCCTACAACACAAATGCTAAATTATACATTAGTATCCTTCCAAGAGCATTAGATCAATTTTTAAACAGATCAGTAGGAATAACCATGTTATGAACTTAAAATAAACTGAGCTACAGAGTAGGTTCCATAACTTCATTTAATATTGATAGCAGCTCCACTTACATTCTGGAAAAACAAACACCTTTGACAAATTTGGTGTGAATGATTATATATTTTGATACAGCCATTGTACAGGAGTGTGTACATATATAAATCTATAGGTAAATAATTATATACATTTCAATATATACCACATATATATTTTTTCTACTTACATTTTCCATTTTAGTAAAACAAAGCAGTTTTACTGTACATAGATGTGCAATGCTACATTAAGTCCTGAGTAATTTACGGGATCATTAATAAACTACCATGAACTCTAGTTTTTCAGCTGAAGATCCAAGAAATTCTGTAACAAAATGTTAACAAAACCATGTTTTAAAAATATGCATTCAGCTTTGCGCTTGTTTTGTGCTTAGCAGAAAAAGCTTGCGAATGCACAGTAGCCACTTAGATTTGGGAAAATGTCCTTGGATACTCAAGGCTAAACAAATATCCTATTTGTAGGGATTTATAGGAGTTTTAAGGGATGCCACCTACATCCAATTTGTCAAGCATGGAAGACTTCAGTCATGATTGGCTCAAAAAATCCCTTTTGCAGAATATGAAATTCTGTGTAAACATCAGTGTTTAGATATTATAGAAAAGTTTTGATTCAAATGAGCAAGAAAAAATACAGTGAAATCGTTTAGAATGCTTTTCTTGGGATACAGCCAGCCACATGGAAGGAATATATAAAAATAAGAGCCTATTTTGGTGAAAGAGGAAAACCAGATGAAGGTCATTTAAGGGTGGTCTGGTGAGCCACCCACTAGGGGAGAACCCAGGGTGGCTTGGCTCGGGGAGCCCGAGATCATCAAGCCACATCCATCTCGCCACAGGGGACAGATTGCTGAGCGGAGAGAAAGAAGCACTGGGCAAAGGCCACATCGGACTGCAATGGAACAGTGACAGCCGCCTGTCCAGGGCGCCAGCAGCAGACAAAGCCCCCTCCCCCACTCCCAAACTAGGCACTAGGTAAGACAATGTGAGGTGGTCTGCCTGGCGTCGGGCGGCGCTGACAAGAAGGCACTGCGTCGGTGGTTCCGCCGTCCCCCTCGGCTCTACCCCGTCCCGTGGCTGCTGTAGTCGAAGACTCCCTTTTTGAAGAACGGCGAGAACTCACAGATGGTGTGTTTGGAGAGGGTCAGCCCCACTTTGTCGATGTGTAGGGGAGACGTCGCAGACTGGAGCATCACGCTGAAAAAGTCCCTGAGGTATTTCTGGGGAGACACGAGAGTCAAGAACACGGTCAAGATATTGCTGGGTGAAGTCGGGAGAGAGGGGAGGGGTCTGCAGACAGCTTCCCACCCGCCGGGAAAGGAGCCGTCACTGCCATCAAAGGTGGTACCGAGCAACCTCCTCCACTGCCACGGCCATTGTCAGCCCAACGTGAGAAAACACAGCAGCCATAGCCAGAGACACGGGGGAACTTCTTTGGCTCGGGGCTCTGATTCATAGCAACGCTGCCTCGGGTCTTTGTATAGACAATGCCTGGAGAAACGCCGTGTGCTTTTCAGCAAACATGCCACTGGGCAAGAACAAGTAGGGAAAAAAAAAGTGAACTTCTCTTCAAGTTATTCATTAAATAGAAAGTCACTGAAAAGGGTAAACAAATGGCCATGATGCCTATTGGTACCTCCTCTGAATCTTCCTATGGAATGAAGGGCAAGGGGCGGGCATGTGGCACAGTGGTTAAGATGCTGCGTGGGGCCCCCACAGCCCATATCAGAGTGCCTGAGTTTGAGTACCAGCTCCCCTTCCGGCTCCAGCTGTCTGCTAACGAATCCCTGGGAGGCAGCAGGTGACAGCTCAAGTACGTGGGTCCCTGCCACCCACAGGGGAGAATCAGGTTGAGTTCTGTGTTCCCGGCTTCAGCCTGGCCCATTCTTGTCTGTCGTAGGCATTTGGGGAGTGAACCAGCAGACAGAAAATCTACTCTGTCTGTCTTTCAAGTAAGTAAATAAAAAAAAAATGAAATAAAGATAAAATAAAGGGAAAGAAATACAGGTGACTAGCAGATTGGTTCCAACAACTGATATTTATACTTTGCTAACCCTATCATTGTCAACAGTAAGAAATTCTCACTAAGAAGAATTGCTCTGGACCCTGACTCTCTCCCTCCCCGGCTGCAGTGCTGGTCACACTATCTACCTTTCCTAGCACTGAGGAAGCAAAACATTATCTGAGACTAGGCTCCAAGATACTGGGGACAAAACCAGACGTGGGTGCTGGAGGGATGTGTTCAAGGAGAAGAGGTCACGCAGGAATGGTTCACCTATTTTGGGTCATGCAAATCTCACTTAGAATAGCAACTGGGGAGGAGGAAAGGGGTTAGTGCTGAACATTCATTACTGTCTCTGTTCACTGAAACAATGCAAACAGTCTTGGCATGAACTTAGAAACTAAATGTAACAATGCTGGACTTCTGAGTAACAGCAAAAATTGTCTAAGAAATGTCACTTAAGCCGAGAGCAGAGGGCACCAACTAGGCGGTGTGTGTGTGTGTGTGTGTATGTATGTATGCATGTGGAGGGATCCTTTCCTGCATCACCCAAAGACATTTTGACTGCCACACTGTGTGGGGATGCATCCAGTGGGTAGAGCCCAGGGCCATTGCCAATGCCCAGCAGGGTTCAAGGCAGCCCCTGGGGCAAAGAATTATCCGGCCCCAAATGTCAACAAGACCACACCTGAGAGACCTGATCCCAGAGGAGGCAGAATTCAACCTCTTCTATCAATACCAAATGGAAATATACCTTGCTTGAGGGAAATGTGCAAGCTGTTCTCTCAAACGTAATAACAACGATTCCTAATCACAATATTTGTTTATTTACGGTTTGTGGAAACATCATTTTTCATGCTTTCTGGAAGGAAACTGATGCACGATCAACAGCACGTTCTCTTACTGTACGAGCACTGACCCATGTGGAGCACGGCCACATCAAGAGCAGACGTCTGCAGTGGCCCCAGACGCTTCTGAAGTCACCAAAGTTGATGCAGTCACCACACCCTGCCTAGAGCTAGTCTTCACCTAATATCTATTTCCTGGTAAGGAAGCTGTTGCAGAGAGAAGACTTGAAAGCCAGCTCTCACAGCCTCAGGTTTCCCAGTTCGGTGGGTTCCTGACTCCATTGTCTCGTGGCAACCTTTCAAGGAAGGATCTTGAAACTGAAGTCAAAATGAGGCAAGAAGGTGCCAAGGCCAACTGCTGAATGATGAAGTTCTTAATCCTAGTGCTTGTTTCCATCAGGGAGGCAAAAGAGAACTTGAACTTCAGCTTTGCTGGAGATGGGACCCTTGAGAATAACAACTCTAAGGGGTCTGGAATTCCATCAAACAAGAGGACCAGTAAATATCATAGGCTTCACCCAACCAGTCAAGGCTCGTGGGGAACTGCATGAGCCCTGCTGGCTTGCTTTGGGAAAATCAAGAGTGAACTGATTTAAACCAAGGAAGAGAGGGAGCTCACCGACTTGTGCATGGAGATGTAACTCTTGCACAGTTTAATGCATGGATGAAGCGAGACGCACTGCACAGGCGTCCCCTCCGTAGCTCCGGGTGGCTGCTGCCTCAGGTCTCCCCCAGGCTGCATTAAATGTGCAGACTGATGTTTACAACAAACCTGCCTTTGAGATGAACTCTGACAGCCTAGGAGGCAATTTAAATCTGGGAACAGATGTTGTATCAACATTTGTCATAATTAGTTCACAACGTAGGGTTCCTTTAAAGGGCCAATAAAGCCTGAAGGGTGTAATGAGAAGAGAAATAACAGTTAAAATATAAATAAAAGAAAAAGAGGAAGTATTTGAGACACTTTCTCTGCCAGAGCACTACTATAAAGAGGGAACAAGTCAGGTGCACGTAAGGCCTCTTTTTTTTAAAGATATATTTTTATGTATTTGAAATACAGAGTTATAGAGAGACGTAGAGGCAGAGAGAGAGAGAGAGGTCTTCCATCTGCTGGCTCATGCCGCAACAGTTGGAGCTGCGCTCATGCGAAGCCAGGAGCCAGGAGCTTCTTCCTGGTCTCCTATGAGGGTGCAGAGGTCCAAGCACTTGGGCCATCCTCCACTGCTGTCCCAGAGACCTGGATTGGAAGTGGAGCAGCCGGGCCTAGAACTGACGCCCAAATGGGATGCCGGTGCTTCAGGCCAGGGCTTTAACCTGCTGTGCCACAGAGCTGGCCTCAGGCTTCTTCTTTAAATAAACTCATTTGCAGGGCTTGAGGCAAACCCCACAGTGGGAGAACTGCTTCAGCTAACTCTACAGAAGAGGGTTTTCTTTGCATAGCACATCAATACTGACCAGCAGAACCAGGCAGACTGCTCCCTTGGTGCAAGGAAATGATAAGATCAGAGGTAATTTTGCAATGACCTCAAGGTACTCTCAAGTCTGGAAGATGAGGTATAATCCTGTTGGCTGTGTCCAGTACCAGGTGCTCCAAGTGGGTTGAGCAAGTTCTGATGAGTGACAAAACCAAGGGACTGGGGCTAGGGCTAGTGGCAGAACAACAATTCCAGAAAGTTCTTGTAGTCATGGACAGTGTCTCCTTCTTCTCTGTAGCCCCCTATCAGTCTGGCACACTGCTAAGCTTAGGACACATGCTGAGGAGAAACTGTAATGAGTGATCCTGATGAGAGGTTTTTTGGCGTTGTTCACATTGAGGTATACACACAGAACACAGAACACAGCCCAGTGAATTTTTCAGAAAACGGATGTACATATGTGACTAGCATCTAGGTATACACAGCACAACCCCAGCAGCACCCAGGCAGCCCTCCTCATCCTTCCTGCCAGGGGCACCTGCTGTCCTGACATCTAGCATCAGATGTTAGCCTTGCCAGATGTCAAACTCCCCGCTAATGGAGCCACACGGGCACACTCCTTTGTGTCTGGTGTGTGCATCTCACCAGCATGTTCGTGGGGTTCACCCCCACTGTGCATGTGCCAGGGGTGTGGTGACTCAGTGCCTACTGAGGCCGTGCGGCATTCCACCTGTAAGCGTGCTGGCTGAACAACAGTGACTGGGCGGCTGGTCCTGTTGTCTGAGATTCTCTTCCACAAAGAAATCCACTTTCATATATTACGGGTGTCTGGTAAGGCAAGTTGATCATTACCCTTCCAATGAAGATGTTTCGCCCTAGGGTTTCAGGCTCAATCATAGATCAGCCCGCCTACTAGAACTCTGCTCTTAGAGATGCTTAGAACACGTTATAATTATGCATAAGAAATTTAATACACAGTTCCAATAGTAATGTCTGTTGCTTGTGTGCAGTGCTTTCTGCAGCATCTGTGGCAGAAGGGAGAACATTAAAATCCTCCTGTCAAAGCTATCTCTTTTTTTTTTTTTTTTTGTGGCTCCAAAGGCATCTTAGCCCTCACCAGCATGTGAAAAGGGAATCCAGGAGCCGAGCTGCAGCCCCGGGGGCAGCACACTCTATAAAAGGGAACTGCAAAAATGGAAGGACATTAGAGTTTAAGTGACTTAGCAGGGTCAAAAGGGCACAGTATGAAAAGGATTTGTGAAATCCAATATCCAATTTCTCTTTCTGACTTTTCACAGGACATTTTCTCCATGGGGGAAAGAAAAAGAAATAAAAGAAAGGCATATTCAAATCTCTATAGCCTGTTAAGGACCACAGAAGGGCCTGCAGTCCTAGCCCACCCCCGTGGTGGGGCCATACCTGAGTCTTGCTTTGTTAAAGGCCCTGAATCCAGGAGCTAAGAACACTGCGCCCCACCCCCCCAGGGTGTTCAGTGTGAGGGCCCTGCCCTGGGCACACGGGAGCGTGATCACAGTGGAGCAAATCCTTCTGCAAGGAGACTGCAAACTGGCCACTGGATGTGAGGGCAGAGCAAGGGTTCTGTCTGAGAAGATGCCCAGAGAAAGGAGGCCACAGGGGGACAGAGGGAGCTGTGAGGACAAGAAAAGAATGGGAGGGGTGAGGGGGAGGGGGAGGAGAGGAGAGGAGGGGAGCAGGACAACATAGGGGACAGATGCCCACTGATTTAGCTGTTTACAAGGTGGCAAAAAGGAACATAATCATAAAAAAAATGTATCAGACTTCTATCTAGGTTATTTAGTTTTTGCTACTTGGATAGGCACTAAAATAAAAATAAGGTGTTTTCTTATCAATGTTTTCAGAAAATCAAATTTAGATGGCCAATCTTTAAGACATATTTCAATACCAACACAGAGCGCTTGGATTTCATAAACTGCCTTTCTTCGAAAGGTTTCAGGCATATGAGTTTGTTGTTTGGAAAATTCAACCCAGGCCTGGGCAGGGAGTGGGTCTGTTTGAAAGGATATATGACTCTGGCCTGTGATTTAAAAACATCTCCCCCAAAGACGACAAATCCTGTAGCTGAGCAGGGGAGTGCCTGAAGTGGAAAGAGGAAGAGACAAGCAGGGTACCCCTTCCCTGGGGCTCCTGAACCCCTTCTTTCCCAAGTGGGTCTTTTGTATTAGCCTTGTGCCTGGCCACATCCCCAGCACATGCACGGGACTGTAACCCAAGGACACACACCAGTGGGACTAGCCACCCTCTTGCTGCTCTTAGGGTGAGGCCACTTATCAAGGGTTTGCAAGGCTCTGAGCACTGTGAGAAGCCTTTGACTGATGTATGTTATTGATGAGGCAGAGACTATCATCATTCCCATCTTAGGGATGGAGAAATAGGCCCAGGAAGCATGGTTCACGGGGTATACACAGGGGTATATTCACGGGGTATACTCACAGGGAGTTGGACTCTCACCCCAACTTCCCATCTCTAGAGGGTGACAGGATTCCCAGGCTGCTGACTGCAGGGGCTGCCACACCCTGTTCTTGGATCCCCCTCTGCTGGGCACCCCATCCCTCCCAGAGCCGGGCTGTGTACCCTGGGCATCTCAGCTGCTTGGGCCAGACATGCCACCTTTCCTGGCCCAATGGGCTCTCATGGGGACCAGCAGACACTGGGCTCCCCAGATTAATGCTCAGACACAGGAAAGATCTCTCTGCTTGGGAGCCAGTGCAGTATAGTTCACACTTGTTTGGTGTGCACTGGTGATTTTCCCAGGGCTCTGCATCCTTCTCCCTTCCCGCAGCACCCAGATCTCCATCTGAAGAAACACCTTTCCTTTCTCTGGGGGTTGGCTATCTGGTCAACTAAGGGCTGCGGGATGGCAAATTCTTCCTGCTTGTGTTCTGGGACAGACACCTTGCAAAGAGCTAATGGACCTTACACTTGGAGTCTGCTGGAGCCTACAGTGCTTAGGGGCAGGCGTCTTCCAGACAGTGGAGCTGCTACCAGGGAGCATTTCCAAGAGAGAGAGAAACCCAGGCTCCTCAGTGAAGCCCAGGTGGTCCTAGGATGGCCTTTGTTCTCTGTCCATCCCCAAGGCTGGGAGCTGATGAGTCCATTTTCTTACAGTGGACACCGTTCCCAATCTAGTTAACTGACAGCCACCCCAGGCCACTGGCAGGCAACAGACTCTGGTCTGTGGGCCACAACCCAGCACCTCCAAGGCCAGCTCCTCCAGGGCTCCTCTGTTGTCAGGCCCAGGCATCTGCCCATGATGCTCTTCTCCTAGGAAGAGGTGGATCCCAGAAGGCTTTGGAGAGTGATGGTTGGGGATGCCTGACAGGTACACACCCAGCCAAGCGATACACCAGCAGGCTCCCACCCCAAACTGTGATCCGTGGACCAATCTTTAAAATTCCAGTGCTACTTCGAAACACAACAACTAAACATTATTAATCTTTTGAACCAAAACATGGGCATGTATGGTCTATTGGCTGTGTTAATGAGTTCTGAAAGGGGAAACGTGCTCCCTAGAGCAACACAGGGTAATTCAACAAGAACTCAGTCTATTATTTAAGAGCTGTAGTCTGGTGCCTTAATCAATACACTGCATCAGGACAAAAAAAAAAGAACACACTTGAAAATATAACACGTTGCTACATGCTATTTCATTTCAGACAGTTTTGAGGAAGCTGCTGTATTAATATGATGCATGTGTGACCCACAATGTAATGTCAGTCAGAACTCTGGCTCAAAAGAAATGTGCCCTGAAGTTGCTGGAATGACCTGGGCAGGCTTTGCTGTGTTCCTTTTCTTTCCAGCTCTGGGTTTTCTGCATGAAATGCTGGTCTGGCCACAGGCACTGACTGTGGGCTCTGTGATCCATTCCAGCAAAAACCTGCAAAATCAGCAACACATTACATGGTGTGATCCCTCACATCTTACAGCCATTTCCCTTTAGGTCCAGAGTTTTGAAGGGGGAGGGAGGAGGGAAGAGTGGTGTCCAAGCTCAGCCAACAGGAGCAGGCCTGCACGTGTGCAGACCTATTGGGGGAACATCAGAACTGGAGGGAGAACATGCAGGGCCTCGAGGGTGGATGCTGGTGCACAGGCACCTCCACAAAGCATTTCTGGATTCATGAGGCGACCCCTAAGACATGGGCAGGAGGTGTGAGAGTATGAACCTTTCACGTGTAGATGAGGAAACTGAGACCCCCCCCAGGGGCAGTAACTTGGTCCACATCAACAATCCCTAAGAGGACAACAAAGCAACTGGCTCTTCAAATTTGGGAAAAGAGTCAGATTGGTCCAATATAATTCTTAAGGCTCAATCCCGAACGGCTGGCGCTGTGGTACAGCAGGTTAAGCAGGGCTGGGTCCCGGCTGTTCCACTTCCAACCCAGCTCCCTGCTGATGTGCCTGGGAGGGCAGCACAAGGTAGTCCAAGTACTTGGACTCCTGCCATCTGTGTGGAAGACCCAGCTGCAGTTCCAGGCTCCTGGCCTTGGCCTGGCCCAGCTCTGACTGTTGAAGCCATTTAGGGGAATGAATCAGGAAATGGAGGATCTCTTTCTTTTTCTTTTTCTTCTTTTTAAGACTTATTCATTTAGTTGAAAGGCAGAGTTACAAGAGCCAGAGGCAGACACACACACACACACACACACACACACACAGAGATCTTCAATCTGCTGGTTCATTCTCCAAACGGCCACAACAGCTGGAGCTGGGCTGATCCAAAGCCAGGAACCAGGATCTTCTTCCGGGTCTCCCACGTGGGTGCAGGGGCCCAAGGACTTGATCCATCTTCCACTGCTTTCCCAGGCCATAGCAGAGAGCTGGATCAGAAGTGGAGCAGCCAGGTCTCAAACCGGCGCCCATATGAGATGCTGGTATAGCCGGTGATTGCTCTATCCACAACTCCACAGCTCCGGCTCCTGGAAGCTCTCTCTCCCTCTCTCTCTAACTGGCTTTCAAATAAAATCTTTTTTTTTTTTTTTTAAGAAATCAAGCCCTGAAGCCTGAAATCTAATAACGTGAGGTGGCCTTTCAGGGGGCTGTCCAAACCATGCTCACATTAGGCTCCCAGAATTTTCCTTGAATTTGTCACCTCCCATGCATGCATGTGTGTACACATATGTGTGTGTGTGTGTGTGTGTGTGTGCAGGATGATGCCACGATGAGAATTAGGGCCTACAGAAGCAGCTGAACAACCTCACTCTCCTTCCTTCTATTTTGGCTCCCTTTCTTCTCCTTTAATTAGCAGGGGGACAAAGTCAAAACTGTTTTGTTCTATTAGAAAGTTTCTGCTTTTATAGGGCTCATGACTGTAACTGCGGTCTACTGCTTACTTCCTGTGCAATACATCACCCCGACTGTGTCACCTGAATGGTTTTCCCAGCCATCTCATTGTTGTGGAGTCCTCCTCATTTTACAAAATTTTAACATAAATCTATAATTTAATTTAAAGTTATTGAAGTTATTGAAATGGAAACATTATTTAAAAATGCAATGGGGCCTTACCGGCCCTTCCATTGTGACATGTTAACAGGGGAGAGAGCTCAGTGGCGATTCTCATTCCCAGAAGTCATTAGACACTGCAGTTGCTTAAAGACAAGTTCCAGTCCAGTGGCACTTTCATTTACCCAGTGGCTTTTGGAAGATTCTTCACTGTCTGATGGACTCTGGAAACAGATCATGTGCAGATGGGGACACATCCTGGGGTGTTTCTAGAGCTGAGGGAGGTCTGGTCATCACTGGCCACGTTTACGAATTGACGGAACAGGGTCAGTATGATTCAGATAAGTCTTCCCATAAAGACTTCCATCTGAATGCTGATAGCTAACTTTTCAGGAATCCTAAAATTTGGCTACACTGGATCAAATATGCTGGGTTCCTTTCTCAATGCACCTCCAAATGTCCTCCATACTCTGATACAATTAGGACGGTTTGATTCAAGTAACTCCTTCATCCAGCACAGTCTTTGCAGACCTGCTGTCCACAACGTGGTGTGCTAGGCCCTGGGCATCAGGTATTCACAGGACAGAGAGTGTCTCATGGGCCTGCCCATACATCTCATTGTTCAGAATCATTCCTGGCTTGCTCCTGTCGGTAGGACGATACTGTGACCCACAGAGTCTTGCCAGGCCTCTAGTGCGTTTCTACCATCTCCAGGCACAGCTGTCAGTCAAGTGACGCTCATAAAGACAGGGAACTTCCATGAAACTCAAATGCCTGCCAAGCTCTAACTTCCACCTCCTCTACCATCTGCCCAAAGGTAACCTGAGCCATTGCAGAACCTCATCTGGACCTCCAGTGTGAGACTCCCACTTTGTTCTTTTTAGTACTTTTTCCCAGCCTTTAGCAGCCCAAATCAGGGCTGAACAAGCTTTAGTCTGTGAAAGCCTGGATGGTATATTTTGGGCTTTGTGGGCCAAGAGGTAAAATTGAGGATATTGTGTGGGAACTTAGATAACAGCAGAAAGAAACTTCCTGCTCCACCCACCCTGCTTTCCTGGCATGGGTCACCCCAGGTGGTGGGCACGCTGTGCACCCAGTGCTGGGCGGGAGGCTGTCAGTTCCAGTGCTTTTCTCTTCTCTCCCAGAAAGCCCAGTCATCTCAATTTGGGCAGCTGACTAGAAGTGAGGCAACTTCCCAGACTGAGGCTCTACTGCTTTGTGACTGGACCTTGCCACTGGCAGAGTGTGTGGCAAGCAACCAGCATAGGGCCTGGGGAGCAGTGAGACATGGCTGTAGTCAGAGCAGCAAGTACTAGGGGAACAAGCAGTGAGCCTGCTTTGTCCCATGGATCACAGTTCCAGCACACATGAGCAATGCCCAAGATGGTATGCAAGCAGGTGACAGGTAGGTCTGACCTCTAGGCCTGTTGTCAGTTTTCCATAGCAGCATAAAGAGTTTATACAAGCTAAATGGCTTGAAACAAAATCTATTTATTAGTTCACAGTTTTGTGGATCAGAAGTCCTGGCACAGTATGGCCAAGCTCTCTGCTTGTGGTCTCAGTTTGAAAGCTAGGTATTGGACAAGCTGGGCTCTTATACAGAGGCTCAGGGGAAGAATTACTTCCAAACTCATTCAGGAAGGTGACCACACACAGCTCACTGAGACGGCAGGATTGAGGTCCAGGTTTGGGGTCTCTTTGCTGGCTGTCAGCCAGGGGGTACTCTTAGTACCTAAAGGCCACCCACATCCTATGGCTCTTGCCTTCTCCCTATGTGAAAAAAACAACCAGATTCCCCTCATGCTTCAAATCTCTTTTGCTACCAGCCAGAGAAACTGCTTTAAAAATGCTGGCATGATTAGATCAGGTGCACAAGGATGATCTCCCTTTTCTGTTTAATACAGTGTGGTCACAGAAGTGGCACCGCCTCATACTCACAGGCCTCCCATATGCTCAAAGGTCAAGGACAGTGCAAGGGTGAGGGTCACTGGGGGCCACTCTCCAATTCTTCTTACAACAGGCCTGCAGTGTGCCAACCTTCAGTAAACTGAAAAAAAAATTTTTTGGCATCCTTTCTCTGGTCCGCATAGAACTGGCAATAACATAGCTGACAGCTCTTAGCCAGACCTTTGGTTCTTTAACAAAGGAAGGCTACAGTGAAGAGGGGTTGGAACAGAACTCTACATAATCAAGTCACCTTTCTGATATATTTGCTCATCACTTTGGGTGGGGATCATGTCAAAATTTGAGATTTCTGAGGTCCATAATTACCCTTTAACAATGACATTATTCTAAAAACAGGACCCATTATTGTTTTAACACAAGCTTCTGAATGTCATGCACAAAGTCCAGAGGAGTTGAAGGTGGCCAAAAAGAGGAGGTTGAGATCAAGAAGGTGGCATGTCTGATAGCCTGCTACACGGGTGGTTCCAAGAAAGTCACAGACTTGCGTGGTCCCTGCCCTTGAATCTAGGTGGAACCTGTGACTTGGAACCAACAGAACGCACAGGAGGTGATGCTGTGGTGATGAAGTCACCTCAGTTGTGCCAGTACCCCAGCTAAACCCACGCGTGGTGGAGCTAGATCAGAACGCAGCATAAGTAGCTCACCTAACACCACCCAGAGGAGATGAGGCACCCAGCTGAGCCCTGCCCAAGCTCTGGAATCAGAACTATCAGCAATAAAATGGTAATTGTTTTAAGGTAATAACTTTTGGGGTTGTTTGTTACACAGCAATGGAATAAGGTAAAAGATATGGGAATAAACAAAATTAGTCAAAGCAGAATGAAAAAAAAGTTTGGTTTCCATTTATAATTTATGGATAGATATAAATTACTGTTTCATTGTACTTCATGCCAACCTCTTCCAATCCTTTTACTATTTCCAATGAATGATTCTGTCTTAGCATGTATTTTCTACCAACTACTCTTATTTTTCCTAGGTTTTAAGTAAATACTTGAAATAAGTAGTCATCATTTGAAAAATAGGCATTTACATCTTGATGTTACAGAGAGGTCTGAGAGCTCCCAGTTAAGATTCATCAGGATGAACACCTAAGTCTGTGATTACAGAATCAGAACTATTCATTGCAGCTATTCACAGAATCTTCTTTATGAGTTTAATGACATAAGCATATTGTATTGAATTATTATGGTACCACATCAGTTGGATTCATAAATTTAATATACTCAGTCTGGTTCACATATTGCAATAAAATCCAGCAAGCTTTAAAAAATTTTTATTAAGGACGTGTGTGTAAAGTCTACATGGTATTAAATTTTTACAGGGTGATGTTCTTACTGGGGGTATTAAGTAGCATCACTGACCACAATACCCAGTCTGGTGGACCAGCAAGCTTATAGTAAAACCCCACACACAGGCCAGCCATGGCAGCAAGACCAGGACCTGCGTGGGCAGTGAAGCTGATTATCTTTTCTCTAAACCACAAGTCACAATCAGCCTGCCTTCTCAGCTCATGGAGAGGAGGACTACCTTCATCCTGTACCTGTGAGCCAGAAGTGAGGACACGTGTCAGCTGCAAGGGAGGAAGTCAATGGTCTTCACTTGGTTGAGGCAAAAAATGGGAGAACACTGTGGAGGGAGCTTAGTTCCCTGGGCTCCACCTGAATCTGAGTTGATGATATGTTTGGATCTAGGTAAGGGTTTGGTAACAGATACAGTGCAGATGCAGAATGGCTCATCCCCCTCCAGCACTGGGGAGAAGGCAAGAAGAGAGCCCTGGAAGTGGCCTATTCATGTCTAATTTTCCACTGTGACTTATCCTATGCAGCTGCCACACTGGGCATGGGGATGTTACAACATGCAGGTTTGGGAGACGCACCAGCTCCTCTGCACCTGTTTCCCCATGTGATTATAGTACAAGCGGGCGTCCCAAAACTGAAATATGAAATGCTCCAAAATCCAAAATGCTTGGAACATCGATGAGGTTATCACAAGTGGAAAATGCTTCATCATAAAGCTTAGCTTCATGCACAAAGTTATTAAAACTATTGGAAATAGTTATGTTTAGGCTTTGTGTATATAAGGTGTCTATGAAACAAAGATGAATTTCATGTTTAGACTTGCAACCCATCCCCAACATATTTCAATATGTATATACAAATATTCCAAAATCTGGAAAAAAAAGCCCAAATCTTAAATACTTCTAGTCCCAAGCATTTCAGATATGGGATATGCAGCTTGTACCTTCTTCTTAGGATCAGAAGACTAAATAAGCTACTGTCCACCAGGTGCTTGGGCCAGGGCCCCATTCACGGTGTACACTTGGTAAGGAGTCAATATTATCATCTTTTTAGCTTTGCTCTCAGGGAGTTAATAGGCAAATATATTATTTTTCTCCTTTTAGGAGTTTAAAAGCGCATGGGTATAAAATGTGGAGGTATTTAACTTTCATGTTTTCCACTTCAAAGGAAAGTAGACTACAGCAAGAATCTGATTCCATTCCCCCCACCCTCCCCGCAAAATCATCTCCTATCAGATGTTGGCAGAACCTTTATTTCAAGAGTTGATTCAAAGTGAGGAAGAGATAATATGTTTTTAAAAATGGGGAATCACATTTAAAATCAGTCGAAAATCTACCACATACCAGCTAAATTAATTATCCGCAAAAGCTTGTTTTAAGAAACAATTTAGATGCCGAGATTCTGAAAAACTGACTTTTGAGACACAAAAAACCGTATTATTTTCTTTGCTCCAAAGCTCCTGATTTTTTCCCACACTGTGTAAAGCTTGAGGCTCCTGGCATGTGAGACGTCATGACCGTTCCAAAAGACCAACACGACGGCAGCGCTTTGCTGTCGCGCCCCCAGCTGTAACGTACTGACACATTCCAAGAACCAGTCCTTAGAACTGCAGGATCTTTGCCAGCACCAGAGAGCCTGCCTGTCTGTAGAACCCCAGAGCTGATGTGGGGCCGCCACGTCAGGAACCCTGCATGGCTTCAGCACTTTCTCCTCTTGTGGCTGTGGCTTTGGTTGAACAGAACAAGCCCTCCCTTTAATATGTGACCTGAGGTCATTTATATATCAATTGCCAATTCCTTTTGGGAAATTCAGCTTACCTTGGCCCAGGCCATGAGAAGACAGAATCTCTGAATTCAGGGTGAGAGGGTAAGCTCTGGACACCGCAGGAGGGAAGACCTGTGGCCCCTTTTATGTTCTTTGGACGAGGGGCTCCTCTGGATCCCCGTGGGACTTGGCCTTGCAGATTAGCCTTTAGCTTTAGTGTCTTGACACGCTCCTACGCGTCCTGCTTGAGCCACGGTCCACTTCCAGGTGGAGCTGAGGGCGGCCCAAGATCCTACCCCGTGGAGAGGATTATCTGAGGATATGGATTATCTGCACCAGTGACCCTTTCACTGGGGACAATGACGGAGGCCTGCCTTGTCAGGGAAAACAGAGGCAGGAAGAAAAATCAGACCGAAACTCCTCAAATACAACATCTGTAGCTCTCAAAAGGGATGGGGTGGGTATGTCCTGCAAATAAAGAATTCCTTTTCCAAACAGAAAATACCTACAGAATTAAGAAACTAATTAAAAATGTATACTAATACGTGTGTGCCCAGCAGTTGCTCATGAAAACACACCATTTGCTAAACACTTGGTGCAACGTATGGCTATTAGTTAAAGCTATAGATAAACAAAAAGCTATTTGGTAATGCTAGAGATAAACAATGAGAACTGTGAGCTTTCTTGCCTTAAAAATTTTCCTGTGCAGCAAAATTCCACAGGTTTACAATATCTCCTTTCTCTTGAACAGACACATTTACTAAATTCCTCTGGAAGGAAATCTATTGAATCTTAATTGTACTTCAAACTTCAGAAACTCTAAAATGTCCTGGGCACCTCTTAAAGCCTGCGAAGTTGCTGCAGACAAGAAAGGAAGAATGTTGCCAACGAGGCGGCTGATTAAACACGCTCTTCCTTGGACACACGTGTCTGGCTGTGTTAAACACCAAATGAACCCGAAAACTGGGAGCGCCAATCTTTCACCTGTCAAGACTTTCAGCACCATTGACTGTCTTCAGCTGAAATGCCGGGAAGGTAGTGCAGTGGGGGTCAAAAGAATGAATATGCTTGCTGTGAATCACCAAGTCCTCATCAGAAAATTAGATGCTAAAGACTAAGTGATAACCCTGGGGAGGAAGCGCAGCACCTGAAGCCAGGAGCTGTTGTAGGTTAAGCTTCTGCCTGTGGTGCTGGCAAACCATATGGGCCAGTTCGAATCCTGGCTGCTCCTCTTCCGATCTGTTTCTCTGCTATGGCCTGGGAAAGCAGTGGAAGATGGCCCAAGTCCTTGGGCTCCTGTACCCCTCTGGGAGACCAGGAAGAAGTTCCTGGCTTTGTGGCCATTTTGGGGGAGTGAACTAGCAGATGGAAGACCTCTCTATCTGTCTCTCCCTCCCTCTCTCTCTAACTACCTTTCAAGGAAATAAATACACCTTTAAAAAATTTAAGTGTGTACTGACTGAGCTGTGAGTTGATTATGCCCAAGCAAGAAACTGTGAGTAAATGTAATTTGAGAACTGGAACTGCCACTACAAATGCAAAAGGAAAGGTGAACATACAGTAAGAAGCAAGAATACTCCAGACTCAAGCCACTAAGAGCAGAGGCAGCCTTCCCATTGCTTTTAACCAGAGAGCTCTGAAATTCAAACCCCAGAAGTCACTGGGGTTGTACTTCCAGCTGGCTAAAAAAAATCCACTGAGAAAAAGGCAATGTCTTCATTTGCTACCATTTTCAACTTTGATTAGGAAGTGATTTCTTTATGCTAACATCAGTTTCTTAATTTTACTTATAAATAATATGAAACAGGTGATCTCAATTAGAAAACAGATTGGGCAAAGTCTTAATTTTTCCCTTAATTTTTTTTTTTGCTGCCTGGAATGAAAATTATATATGTAAATGTAAAACGCCTTGCAAGGAATTGCTGGGAATAGAAATAAGTCTATCTAAAAATGGATGAGAGCTTTACACGGGCAAATAACAAAGGTAAAAAGTTGTGTGGGACTGAAACAAACTGATGTTTTTATCCATTTGTTTCCCCTTAAATAGTATCTAAAGGGCTGTAACATATGCTGGGATGCATCAGTGATATGAGACATAAGTGACACATATAGAAGAAAGGAGGATTGTCAGGGAAAAAACAGCTGAATTCTAAAAGAAAGATGCAGCTTACAAAGACAACAAAGGGCAGGTTGAAGTTCACCAGCAACAGCCAGGTGAGCACCTTTTAGCTAAGGAAAGCAGAATTTATTCGGGAAACATCTGAATAAATGGAGGTAAGGGAACTGGAGCAGCTGCACGGAAGCCTGATGCAAATTGGGCTTCGTCAAAGAGCAAGGATGGCTCCCAAATGCTGATGTGCAGCGCGAGCAGAGAACTCGGTGGAGATGGATGGAGACCGTGTTGTTAAAATGCATGAATACACAAGACGCAGTTTGAGCGTGTCTTTTGGCTGCTGAATAAAAGAAATGCATGAGTGGGAACTGTGCTGATATCAGTGGGAATAAGCAAAATTGGCTATTTCAGGAAACAAGACGTTAGGCCTTCAGGTTCACAACAACACTAGAAGATGCGAAAGTAACAAATGGAATATTAAAACAAGTGAGGAGCGGTGGGTGCGTTGGTGCAGTGGGTTAAACCGCTGCTTACGATGCCTGCATCCCGTATCAGGATGCTAGTTCAAGTCCTGGCTGCTCTGCTTCTGACTCAACTGCTAATGCTTTCTGGGAGGCAGCAGATGATGGATCAAGTGCTTGGGCCCCACTGCTGATGTAGGAGACCTGGATGGTGTTCCAGGCTTTTGGCTTTGGTCTGGTCCAGACCAGGCTGTTGTGGGCCTTAGGCCAATGAAGCAGCAGAAGAAAGATATTTCTCTCTGTCTCTCTCTCTCCTCTCTCTCTCTCTCTCTCTCTCTCTCTCTGTGTGTGTGTGTGTGTGTGTGTGTACCACTCTGCCTTTCAAGTAGGAGAAAATTAAAAGTTACATCATTTTCAAAAGGTGAAGAAATAATGAGGTGAACCACATAGTTCAGTGCTTTTCAAACCACCTGCAAAGGAGCAGTTGATTGATCGATTGATTGATTGATTGACTGAGAGAGAGAGGCAGAGGAGGAAAAGAGGGGAGACAGGTAAATGAGAACCAGATCAGAAGGTTTAACACTGAATGAATGGAATTCCAGAAAGAAACAATAGAAAAAAAAAGTCTTCATAGAGAAAATCCTCCAGAAAATTGTCCAGAAGTGAAGGATATGAGAGAAACTGACAGAGCCCATGGAGGGGTGCACAGAACTGATGGGCTGATGATGAAAGCTGAACTGCAAAGGCTCAGGCCACTGAGGACAGAAAGAGGGTCCTATTAAAAAAAAAAAGGCTCACTAAGTCTCTGGTAAGGGAGGGGGAATGGGGAATAAGCGTCTCAAATGCAGAGGATCAAGAATCAAAAGGGTTTTGACCAGCTTAGCAGCAGCACTGAATTAGAACATGATGGAGAAACAGCTTTGAAACTGTGAAAGGAAATGGTTTCCAACTAACATTCTGTATACAGTCAGTGAGCAGATCAATGAAGATAATTCCAGAGATGTTTCTGGAAAGTTACCTCATGTACAGCCCTTCTCAGGAAGCTAAGAGCAATGTGTCTCACTAAAATGAGGTACTGCACCAAGAAAGAGGAAGACATGGAGTACAGGGAGCAGGGACACCTGAGGGAGAGAAAGACAGAGCGCAAGCGAGTGCAAATGACACTGGAGAAGGGTGACTGGAGTGTAGCAGGTGGGACTTGGTCTGACTGGAGCAGACGAGGATGTTTCAAGAGAGATTTATGCAAGGAGGTTATATTAATGCAATATCTTAGGGCCAAAATGTTTGAGAAGAGATTCACACAACTGACCTAGAATGTCAAGCTGAATCAGCGATGAGCACCTAATAAACTAAGCAAAACAAAACAGAAAAACCATGCTGAGCTCTCCATGGTCCTGACACAGTACACAGGGATACTGAGTAGGAGACGGCAGGTTTTTCTGCAGGTTTGAGGAGCAAGGTGGTGGAGGGGAGGCATGTTGGGGAACCATTCACCCATTCACAGCTGAATGATAATGGATAGCACCCAAAATTATAAAAAAATAAAAAAGTAGGAATATGTGAAAGTGATTTTGGTTTGGAAGAAAATACTAAAAGGTATCGAAATGAAATGCTGCTAGGGGAAGGGAAATGGAGAGTAAGAAGATTGAGTAGGGCACTGCTGCTCAGAAAAGCCTAATAAAATTACCTAAACATCTCCAACACTGACAGTGCTTTTTCTTTTAAAAATTATACCTAAGAAACAGCAAGAGGGTTTCTCTCTCTCTCCCTCTCTCTCTCTCTCTCTCTCTCTCTCTCACACACACACACACACACACACACACACAGAGGAAAATATTCAGAAAGAATATCCACCTAAACCCATCTAAGCAGTTACCTGTGGGTTTAAGAACCACTTTAGGCAAAGCAAATGAAGCAAAGGAAAAAGCCCCAGCAGCAGGGGTGTTGTTGAACAGGTGTCTGCTGTGGGCAGCTGGGCTTATTCTTGCTAGAGAGCTCCTCAGAAACAGTTGCGTGTGTGTCCATTCTGTCCAGCAACTCACCTCCCCCTAATCATCTGGACTGTGCAGGTCAGGCCCTGAGGGGGCTGCCTTGGCTGCAGAGAAGGGTGCTAGCATGCACCAGCACTGCCCTCCATGGGCATGCTAACGTCACAGGTAGGTCAGCAGAACCCAGCATCTGTCAGCCCATGGAAGGGGACAGGATTGGAGTTGCTGGTGATTAAGCGGGAGCTTAGCTTTGGTGGCAAAGAGGCGCCCTTTGCTTAGTGGTGCTGTGAACCACCCTGGTGAGCCAAGACTAGGCAGCGAATGTGGTCTTACTAGGCTTCTGGGTCTTCTGCTCCTGGCTTCAGGTGCTGCATTTCCTCCCCAGGGTTATCACTTAGTCTTTAGCATCTAATTTTCTGATGAGGACTTGGTGAATCACAGCAAGCATATTCATTATTTTTCAAAAGATAAACAAGCATTTTGAAATATTTAAAATGCAAGCTTTATTGCAATCGTAGGTCATAGAAACTCAAGTGAATGTGCCTCATACACTGAGCCTTAGCAAATCCATCATCAAAATGATCCCAAAGCCTTCAGGGAAGACAAAGAGAAGCCCTAAAGCTCCCAACTTGCCCACTGTCTCAGCTGGAATCCAACAAGCCAGGTTGTGGCACCTCCACTGGGAGCAGCCCCAACAGCTGCTGGCTCTGAGGTCCCTGGGGGACCAGGCAATCCTGTCATTAGTTCCAGGAGCTTGTTTTATATTTTACATGAGTGAATCCATTTTGTACCTTATTCTATTGCACAACAATTCTACGTGTCTATATAATTATATATACAATATTCAATTATATCTGCAATTGATATCTAAACATTCCTATATAGCCATAATCTATATGAATATACATATAACTATATTTATAATTGTACCTCTAATTTTATTCATATAATAAAAACTATAGATAATTGTATGTCTATATAATTATACCACAGTATACAAATTGAACATCCCTAATCTCAAAATCCAAAATGCTCCAAAATTCAAAAACTTTTCAGGTAGCTGCATGACACCACAAATGTAAACTTTTACACCTGATCTCATGTGACAGGTCATAGTCAAAACACAGGAACATTAAAAATATTATATAAAATTACCTTCAGGGCATGTATGTGAAGTTCATGGCAACAGAATTAGAAGTTTATTTGGTACAAAAAGTTTTGAGAACCAATAATAGGTTTTTTTTTAAAGATTTATTATTTATTTGAAAGTCAGAGTTACACAAAGAGAAGGAAAGACACAGAGAGAGCTCTTCCATCCCCAAATGGCCAGAATGGCCAGAGCTGCACCGATCTGGAGCCAGGAGCTTCTTTCAGGGCTCCCACGCAGGTGCAGGGGTCCAAGGACTTAGGCCATCTTCTGCTGCTTTCCCAGGCCATAGCAGAGAGCTGGATTGGAAGTGGAGCAGCCAAGTCTTGAACCGGTGCCCATATAGGATTCTGGCGCTGCAGGTGGCGACTTTACCCACTACGCCACAGCGCCGGCCCCAGAATAGTTGTTTTATAATATCTATTTTTCCTGAGCTTTATGGAGACCCCTTGTATGCCTGGCTCTCAAAAGAATACTGTAATCAATACACAATTCTTCTTAAGTGCTGAAACTTAACTGAAAAGTGTTTGCTGTTAAATATGAGTGGGAATAAGAGAGGGAAGAAATGTGCAATTCGGGACATGCTCAAGCTGACTTACCTCAAACAGTAGAGTTAGAAACATACCAGGGGATTCGAATTCAATCCCATCGAGGTGGCATGTACCAATGCCATCTCACTAGTCCCAGTGATCAATTTCTGTTCACAATTGATCATAATGATAGGACTAAGAACCAAAGGGATCATACAAACAAGAATAGTGTCTGCAAATACTAGCTGATAGAATAAAAAAGGGAGAGAATGATCCAACATGGGAAGTGAGATACACAGCAGACCCATAGAATGGCAAATGTCCTAACAGCACTCCGGCCTCATAATCAGCCCTTAAGGCATGCGGATCCGGCTGAAAAGCCCATGAGAGTATTTCAGGCATGGAAAGCCAAGACACTCTGGGGGAAAAAAAACCTAAATGAAAGATCTCCGTGAGTGGGATCCCAGTGGAAAGAATGGGTCATCAAAGAAGGAGGTACCTTTCTCTGAAGGGAGGAGAGAACTTCCACTTTGACCATGGCCTTGTCTAAAAATGATCAGAGTCAGTGAACTCAGGGGGCTTCCATAGCCTTGGCAGCTCATGACAAGAGCCTAGGGTTATTACTGAGGCCATAAACAAGAGTGTCAATTTGTTAAGTCAACAACAGGAGTCACTGTGCACTTACTCCTCATGTAGGATCTTTGTCCTTAGTGTGCTGTACATTGAGATTTAATGCTATAACTAGTACTCAAACAGTATTTTTCACTTTATGTTTCTGTGTGGGAGCAAACTGTTGAAATCTTTACTTAATGTATGCTAAACTGATCTTCTGTATATAAAGAGAATCGAAAATGAATCTTGATGTGAATGGAAGGGGAGAGGGAGTGGATAAGGGGAGGGTTGTGGGTTGGAGGGACGTTATGGGGGGGAAGCCATTGTAATCCATAGGCTGTACTTTGGAAATTTATATTCATTAAATAAAAGATTAAAAAAAAGCTTTTTGCACTAAAACAAACATCTTTTAATTTCATTTTTCCATGTACTTTCTGAAGTAAGGTACACATGAAACATAAGTGAATTCTGTAACTAGACTCAGCACCCATCCCCAAGGTATCTTGTGTGCACATACAAATATTCCAAGATTTGAAAAATATAAATCCCCAACCCAGAAATACTTCTGGTCCCGAACATTTTAGATAAAGAATACACAACCTGTATTATGCTTTACCTGATTTCACAATTAGAACATGTCATTGTAGGTCTCTTCTCCCTAGGAACATTAACCAGGTATTGACTGCATTTGAAACAACTCAAGTAGGAGACTCTAAATGACACTGCCATCACCTGACAGTGCCAGAAGGGGATTAAGAACCTTCTTGGTAGAATTATCCATTTACCTATACCCAGGATGGTTTGTGTGTTGGGGGCAAGCAAGAAACAGAAGGTTCTGGAGGGCATAAGTAACTATTGCTGAATGGGCGGTGGAATACCACTGGGATCAATGGCACAAACGTGACACTATCATATATGTGATTCACAAAGGTCATGGATTCCCAATTTTAATAACTCAGGCTTCATCAGAAAGGCAGTCAATGTTTCTTGCACCAACAGTCATTGCATTTGGAGTACAGCTACTGCTTTTCCCTACTTTCTGCTGCACTTCTATCGACATTTCTCCCCAGGGCCCAGGAGCTAATTAAGTGCTTCAGTTTAAAAGACCTTTCCTTCTCACCCCTGTTGTGCTGAGCAGGGATGTGAGATGTAAGGAGCAACAGAATGAGAAAATATTAAAAGGCTATTTAATTAAGCAGAGTAAACAATAAGGTCAACAGCGACCTGAAGCTAACATCTGTCTCTGAACAAGGCGGGCGAGCCACTTTCAGGTACGGGCTGCAGAGAAGCGAGCTTGTGCAGGCTGCTCCTTTTGTCTCTGCCACTTATGATAGCTACTTCTGTTTCAGAAGTAATGAGACATTTAATAAAAGAAAACAAATAGCAATGACTTGCTGAATCTAGGAGGAGAGCAGCAGCAACCCTCCAGCTGTTTAGCATTGCAATGTTCAGGCTTCATTTCATCTTGCTTTTAAAATTAACCAGGGAAATGAAAAATGTTCTATACTGAACTCCGTAAACAGAACACACCCAGCTCCCAGTCTGCCATCTTGAGCTCTTCTGTGCTATCATCTGAAGCTATTTCCATCACAGAAAAGGGCTGGAGAATCCCTGCTGTGTATGTGCCAAGCCCCAAAACATGCTATAAATAAGCATGGGAGTTGGGAAGAGCACAGATGTTACTGATTTAAAGCCAGGGCTGCATGA